>NC_091301.1:57944841-57947341 GCF_038502225.1 Cherax quadricarinatus | reverse complement strand
GTTATACTCACCCCAAGATCTTTTTCCTTGAGTGAGGTTTGTAGTCTCTGACCCCCTAGACTGTACTCCGTATGCGGTCTTCTTTGCCCTTCCCCAATCTTCATGACTTTGCACTTGGTGGGATTGAACTCCAGGAGCCAATTGCTGGACCAGGTCTGCAGCCTGTCCAGATCCCTTTGTAGTTCTGCCTGGTCTTCGATCGAGTGAATTCTTCTCATCAACTTCACGTCATCTGCAAACAGGGACACCTCAGAGTCTATTCCTTCCGTCATGTCGTTCACAAATACCAGAAACAGCACTGGTCCTAGGACTGACCCCTGCGGGACCCCGCTGGTCACAGGTGCCCACTCTGACACCTCGCCACGTACCATGACTCGCTGCTGTCTTCCTGACAAATATTCCCTGATCCATTGTAGTGCCTTCCCTGTTATCCCTGCTTGGTCCTCCAGTTTTTGCACCAATCTCTTGTGTGGAACTGTGTCAAACGCCTTCTTGCAGTCCAAGAAAATGCAATCCACCCACCCCTCTCTCTCTTGTCTTACTGCTGTCACCATGTCATAGAACTCCAGTAGGTTTGTGACACAGGATTTCCCGTCCCTGAAACCATGTTGGCTGCTGTTGATGAGATCGTTCCTTTCTAGGTGTTCCACCACTCTTCTCCTGATAATCTTCTCCATGATTTTGCATACTATACATGTCAGTGACACTGGTCTGTAGTTTAATGCTTCATGTCTGTCTCCTTTTTTTAAAGATTGGGACTACATTTGCTGTCTTCCATGCCTCAGGCAATCTCCCTGTTTCGATAGATGTATTGAATATTGTTGTTAGGGGTACACATAGCGCCTCTGCTCCCTCTCTCAATACCCATGGGGAGATGTTATCTGGCCCCATTGCCTTTGAGGTATCTAGCTCACTCAGAAGCCTCTTCACTTCTTCCTCGGTTGTGTGCACTGTGTCCAGCACTTGGTGGTGTGTCCCACCTCTCCGTCTTTCTGGAGTCCCTTCTCTCTCCTCTGTGAACACTTCTTTGAATCTGTTGTTGAGTTCTTCACATACTTCACGGTCATTTCTTGTTGTCTCTCCTCCTTCCTTCCTTAGCCTGATTACCTGGTCCATGAATGTTGTTTTCCTCCTGATGTGGCTGTACAACAGTTTCGGGTCAGATTTGGCTTTCGCTGCTATGTCATTTTCATATTGTCTTTGGGCCTCCCTTCTTATCTGTGCATATTCGTTTCTGGCTCTACGACTGTTCTCCTTATTCTCCTGGGTCCTTTGCCTTCTATATTTCTTCCATTCCCTAGCACACTTGGTTTTTACCTCCCTGCACCTTTGGGTAAACCATGGGCTCATCCTGGCTTTTTCATTATTCCTGTTACCCTTGGGTACAAACCTTTCCTCAGCCTCCTTGCATTTTGTTGCTACATATTCCATCATCTCATTAACTGGCTTCCCTGCCAGTTCTCTGTCCCACTGAAACCCTTTCAGGTAGTTCCTCATTCCTGTGTAGTCCCCTTTCTTGTAGTTTGGCTTCATTCGTCCTGGCCTTCCTGCTTCTCCCTCCACTTGTAGCTCTACTGTGTATTCGAAGCTTAAAACCACATGGTCACTGGCCCCAAGGGGTCTTTCATATGTGATGTCCTCGATATCTGCACTACTCAAGGTGAATACTAAGTCCAGCGTTGCTGGTTCATCCTCTGCTCTCTCTCTTGTAGTGTCCCTTGCGTGTTGGCACATGAAGTTTTCCAGTACCACCTCCATCATCTCAGCCCTCCATGTATCTTGGCCCCCATGTGGGTCCAAGTTCTCCCAATCGATCTCCTTGTGGTTAAAGTCACCCATGATCAGGAGCTTTGCCCTGGATGCATGAGCTCTTCTGGCCACTCTAGCCAGTGTGTCAACCATCGCTCTATTGCTCTCGTCGTACTCTTGCCTTGGCCTCCTGCTGTTCTGTGGTGGGTTATACATCACTGCTATTACCACCTTGGGACCTCCAGAGTGAAGTGTTCCCGCTATGTAATCACTTTCTTCTCCGCTGTCTCCTCTCTCCAGCTCATCAAAATTCCAGCGATTTTTGATCAGCAACGCCACTCCTCCACCCCCCCCCCTGTTCCCTCTGTCTTTCCTCAGGATTTGGTATCCCGTTGGAAAGATGGCATCTGTTATCATACGTGTAAGCTTGGTTTCTGTGAGAGCTATGATGTCCGGTGATGCTTCTTTGACTCTTTCATGCCACTTCTCCCACTTATTTGTTATTCCATCAGCGTTCGTGTACCATACCTTCAGTTTCCTTTCCAACACTGTGGCTTGGGGGGCCTGTGAGGTTGGGAGACCTGGTAGCATACTGTGGGATTCTATAGCTCGGTGTTGGGTGGAGGCTGTGGGTATGGATTGTAGTGTGTGTTGGGATGGTGTGATAGGTTGTATGGTTCTGAGAATAGTTGTGTGTGTGCTTGCCCTTGCTGTTCTGTTCTGCTCTGACTGACCTCTGCTGGTTCCATCC
>NC_091301.1:57937341-57939841 GCF_038502225.1 Cherax quadricarinatus | reverse complement strand
TCTTCATATTCCTCTCTTGGCCTCCTGCAGTTCTGTGGTGGATTATACATCACTGCAATGTGTGTGTGTGTGTGTGTGTGTGTGTGTGTGTGTGTGTGTGTGTGTGAGTTTGAGTGTGTGTGCGTGTGAGTGTGTGAGTGTGTGTGAGTGTGTGAGTATGAGTGTGTGTGTGTGTGTGTGTGAGTGTGTGAGTATGTGTGAGTGTGAGTGTGTGTGTGAGTGTGTGAGTGTTTGTAAGTGTGAGTGTGAGTGTGTGTGTGTGTGAGTGTGTGAGTGCGAGTGTGAGTGTGAGTGTGAGAGTGTGAGCATGACTGAGAGTGTGTGAGTGTGAGTGTGAGTGTGAGTGTGAGTGTGAGTATGAGTGTGTGAGTTTGAGTGTGAGTGTGAGTATGTGGTGTGTGAGTCTGAGTGTGAGTGTGTGTGTGAGTGTGTGAGTGTGTGTGTGTGTGTGTGTGTGTGTGTGTGAGTGTGTGAGTGTGTCCATGTGTGAGTGTGAGTGTGTGAGTGTGAGTGTGTGAGTGTGAGTGTGTGAGTGTGAGTGTGTGAGTGTGAGTGTGAGTACCGAGTGTGTGAGTGTGAGTCTGAGTGTATGTGTGTGTGAGTGTGTGTGCGTGTGTGAGTGTGTGAGTGTGTGAGTGTGTGTGTGTGAGTGTGAGTGTGTGAGTGTGACTGTGTGAGTGTGATTGTGTGAGTGTGAGCGTGTGAGTGTGAGTGTGAGTGTGTGATTGTGAGTGTGAGTGCCGAGTGTGTGAGTGTGAGTATGAGTATGTGAGTGTGAGTGAGTGTGAGTGTGTGAGTGTGAGCGTGAGTGTGTGAGTGTGAGTGTGTGAGCGTGAGTGTGAGTTTGAGTGTGTGAGTGTGAGTGTCAGTGTGTGAGTGTGAGTGTCAGTGTGAGTGTGTGAGTGTGTGAGTGTGTAAATGTGAGTGTGAGTGTGTGATTGTGAGTGTGAGTGTAAGTGTGAGTGTGTGAGTGTGAGTATGAGTGTGAGTGTGTGAGTGTGAGTGTGAGCGTGCGAGTGTGAGTGAGTGTGTGAGTGTGAGTGTGAGTGTGAGTGTGTGAGTGTGTGTGTGAGTGTGAGTGTTAGTGTGAGTGTGCGAGTGTGAGCATATGAGTGTGAGTGTGAATGTGTGAGAGTGAGTGTGAGGTTGAATGTGAGTGTGTGAGTGTGAGTGTGTGAGTGTGAGTGTTAGTGTGTGAGTGTGAGTGTGTGTGTGAGTGTGAGTGTGAGTGTGTGAGTGTGAGTTTGAATGTGAGTGTGTGAGTGTGAGTGTGAGTGTGTGAGTGTGAGCATGCGAGTGTGAGTGTGAGTGTGAGTGTGTGAGTGTGAGTGTGAGTGTGATAATCTTCTCCATGACTTTGCACACAATACATGTCAGAGACACAGGTCTGTAGTTTAGCGCCTCGTTTCTGTTTCCTTTCTTAAATATGGGGACTACATTAGCTGTCTTCCATTTCTCAGGTAGTTGCCCAGTTTCAAGGGATGTGTTGAAGATTGTGGTTAGAGGCACGCACAGCATCTCTGCTCCTTCTCTAAGGACCCATGGGGAGATGTTGTCCGGTCCCATCGCCTTTGATTTGTCAAGGTCACTTAGGAGTTTCTTCACCTCCTCCTCAGTTGTTTGTATGTCATCCAACACTTGTTGGTATATTCCCTTTTGATGTTCCCTTCTGTGCTATCTTCCAACAGCCCTTCTTGTCTCTACTGTGAAAACTTCCTTAAATCTCCTGTTCACCTTCTCACATACCTCCTGATCATTTCTTGTGAGTTCTCCACCTTCTGTCCTTAATCTGATCACCTGGTCTTTGACTGTTGTCAAAGATTCTCGATGCTATGTCATTTTCATACTGTCACTGGGCCTCCTTACCTGTGCATACTCATTCCTGGCTCTGCGACTGATCTCCCTATTTTCCTGTGTTCTCTGCCTTCTGTACTTTCTCCATTCTCTATTGCACTTTGTTTTTGCCTCCTTACACCGTCGGGTAAACCAGGGGCTCGTTCTGGTCTTCCCGTTGTTACTGTTGCCCTTGGGAATAAACCTTTCCACTGCCTCCTTGCATTTTGTTGTTACATATTCCATCATTTCATTTACTGGCTTTCCTGCCAGTTCTCTGCCCCACTGGACCTCCCGCAGGAAGTTCTTCAACCCTATGTAGTCCCCTCTTTTGTAGTCAGGCTTTTCCCATTCAACTCCTGTTATTCTCTCCACTTGCAGCTCTACTATGTATTCAAAGCACAGAACCACGTGGTCGCTAGCTCCTAGGGGACTCTCATACTTGATGTCCTCAATGTCTGAGCTGCCCAGGGTGAACACAAGGTCCAATCTTGCTGGTTCATCCTCCCCTCTCACTCTGGTAGTGTCCTTAACATGTTGGTGCATGAGGTTTTCCAGCACCACGTCCAACATCTCGGCTCTCCATGTTTCGGGAACCCCATGTGGCTCTAGGTTTTCCCAGTCAATCTCCCTGTGGTTGAAATCCCCCATAACCAGCAACTTTGCT
>NC_091301.1:57882341-57932341 GCF_038502225.1 Cherax quadricarinatus | reverse complement strand
CACAGAGACGTGCTGCTGATAGCACTGAACACAGAGACTTGCTGCTGATAGCATTGAACACAGAGACTTGCTGCTGATAGCATTGAACACAGAGACGTGCTGCTGATAGCATTGAACACAGAGACGTGCTGCTGATAGCATTGAACACAGAGACTTGCTGCTGATAGCATTGAACACAGAGACTTGCTGCTGATAGCATTGAACACAGAGACGTGCTGCTGATAGCACTGAACACAGAGACTTGCTGCTGATAGCATTGAACACAGAGACTTGCTGCTGATATCATTGAACACAGAGACGTGCTGCTGATAGCATTGAACACAGAGACGTGCTGCTGATAGCATTGAACACAGAGACTTGCTGCTGATAGCATTGAACACAGAGACGTGCTGCTGATAGCATTGAACACAGAGACTTTCTGCTGATAGCATTGAACACAGAGACGTGCTGCTGATAGCACTGAACACAGAGACTTGCTGCTGATAGCACTGAACACAGAGACTTGCTGCTGATAGCACTGAACACAGAGAAGACCTGCTGATAGCACTGAACACAGAGGAGAGCTGCTGATAACACTGAACACAGAGGAGAGCTGCTGATAGCACTGAACACAGAGACGTGCTGCTGATAGCACTGAACACAGAGACTTGCTGCTGATAGCATTGAACACAGAGACTTGCTGCTGATAGCATTGAACACAGAGACTTGCTGCTGATAGCATTGAACACAGAGACTTGCTGCTGATAGCATTGAACACAGAGGAGACCTGCTGATAGCACTGAACACAGAGACGTGCTGCTGATAGCACTGAACACAGAGACGTGCTGCTGATAGCACTGAACACAGAGACATGCGGCTGATAGCACTGAACACAGAGGAGAGCTGCTGATAGCACTGAACACAGAGGAGAGCTGCTGATAACACTGAACACAGAGGAGAGCTGCTGATAGCACTGAACACAAAGGAGAGCTGCTGATAGCACTGAACACAGAAGAGAGCTGCTTATAGCACTGAACACAGAGGAGAGCTGCTGATAGCACTGAACACAAAGGAGAGCTGCTGATAGCACTGAACACAGAGACATGCGACTGATAGCACTGAACACAGATTAGAGCTGCTGATTGCACTGAACACAGAGACATGCGACTGATAGCACTGAACACAGAGGAGAGCTGCTGATAGCACTGAACACAAAGACATGTGGCTGATAGCACTGAACACAGAGGAGAGCTGCTGATAACACTGAACACAGAGGAGAGCTGCTGACAGCATTGAACACATAGGAGAGCTGCTGATAACACTGAACACAGAGGAGAGCTGCTGACGGCACTGAACACAGAGGAGAGCTGCTGACAGCATTGAACACAGAGGGGAGCTGCTGATAGCACTGAACACAGAGGAGAGCTGCTGATAGCACTGAACTCAGAGGAGAGCTGCTGATAGCACTGAACACAGATGAGAGTTGGTGATAGCACTGAACACGGAGGAGAGCTGCTGACAGCACTGAACACAGAGGAGAGCTGCTGATAGCACTGATCACAGAGGAGAACTGCTGATAGCACTGAGCACAGAGGAGAGCTGCTGACAGCACTGAACACAGAGGAGAGCTGCTGATAGCACTGATCACAGAGGAGAGCTGCTGATAGCACTGAACACAGATGAGAGTTGCTGATAGCACTGAACACAGAGGAGAGCTGCTGACAGCACTGAACACAGAGGAGAGCTGCTGATAGCACTGATCACAGAGGAGAGCTGCTGATAGCACTGAACACAGAGGAGAGCTGCTGATAGCACTGATCACAGAGGAGAGCTGCTGATAGCACTGAACACAGATGAGAGTTGCTGATAGCACTGAACACAGAGGAGAGCTGCTGACAGCACTGAACACAGAGGAGAGCTGCTGATAGCACTGATCACAGAGGAGAGCTGCTGATAGCACTGAACACAGATGAGAGTTGCTGATAGCACTGAACACAGAGGAGAGCTGCTGACAGCACTGAACACAGAGGAGAGCTGCTGATAGCACTGATCACAGAGGAGAGCTGCTGATAGCACTGAACACAGAGGAGAGCTGCTGACAGCACTGAACACAGAGGAGAGCTGCTGACAGCACTGAACACAGAGGAGAGCTGCTGACAGCACTGAACACAGGGGAGAGCTGCTGACAGCACTGAACACAGAGGAGAGCTGCTGACAGCACTGAACACAGAGGAGAGCTGCTGACAGCACTGAACACAGGGGAGAGCTGCTGACAGCACTGAACACAGAGGAGAGCTGCTGACAGCACTGAACACAGAGGAGAGCTGCTGACAGCACTGAACACAGAGGAGAGCTGCTGATAGCACTGAACACAGAGGAGAGCTGCTGAGAGCACTGAACACAGAGGAGAGCTGCTGACAGCACTGAACACAGAGGAGAGCTGCTGATAGCACTGATCACAGAGGAGAGCTGCTGATAGCACTGATCACAGAGGAGAGCTGCTGATAGCACTGAACACAGATGAGAGCTCCCGACAGCACTGAACACAGAGGAGAGCTGCTGACAGCACTGAACACAGAGGAGAGCTGCTGACAGCACTGAACACAGAGGAGAGCTGCAGACAGCACTGAACACAGGGGAGAGCTGCTGATAGCACTGAACACAGAGGAGAGCTGCTGACAGCACTGAACACAGAGGAGAGCTGCTGATAGCACTGATCACAGAGGAGAGCTGCTGATAGCACTGAACACAGATGAGAGTTGCTGATAGCACTGAACACAGAGGAGAGCTGCTGACAGCACTGAACACAGAGGAGAGCTGCTGACAGCACTGAACACAGAGGAGAGCTACTGATAGCACTGAACACAGAGGAGAGCTGCTGATAGCACTGATCACATAGGAGAGCTGCTGACAGCACTGAACACAGAGGAGAGCTGTTGACAGCACTGAACACAGAGGAGAGCTGCTGACAGCACTGAACACAGGGGAGAGCTGCTGATAGCACTGAACACAGAGGAGAGCTGCTGACAGCACTGAACACAGAGGAGAGCTGCTGACAGCACTGAACACAGAGGAGAGCTGCTGACAGCACTGAAGATAAGATACAGCTGAAGAATAAGTTCACAAGAAGACGTCACACTACGTCTACAATTTGCTAATAGGTAATATTTAAAGAAAAATAGGGTAAGTATGTACTCGACAGAGCAACAACAGTAATATATTACACTATAAATTAGTAGATTAAAGGTTGTTAGGTAGACTTCTGGATGTTACTGTTTTTGGAGAGGCAACACAAATACCAGATCACAATTTACTTGTAGCTGCACTGAGAGTAAGAGGTAGATGAGGAACAAGAAGAATGTCATTAATGGGTAAGAGAGAAGTGAAATATTTTAAATTAAAGGACTAGATAGTACAGGTAATGAGGAGGAGGTTGAGGAAGTATGGGGTAGATTTAAGAATGCAGTGTTAAAATATGCAGCAGATGTTTATGGATTTAGGAGGGTGGATGCTGGAGAGAATAGGACCGTTTGGTGGAATGACGAAGTTACGGAGTGGTAAGGGGAGATATAGTTGGTATATGACAGCATTTTACAACATAAAAGTGACATACTAAGGATGGAATATACGGAGAGTAAAAGGTTATTAGAATGGCGAGGGGGAGTGATATAAGAGAACTAAACAGACAGTAGGTGAATTTTGAATCAACATATTTGCTGGGAATATGCAAAGATTTAAGAGTGAGGTCAATTAGATGAGAAAGCCTAGGAAACAATTGTATTTAACAGCTGAATACATAACAGGGGAGTTAGTAGATGGGAAGATGGAGGAAATACTTTTAGGAAATGTGATTTTCTGATATCGGCAATGAGACATAATATTAGGAGTAATGAAAATCAACTACGAGTATGGGGGAGGTGCGTGAAGGTGTGGGCAGACTGAAAGGGGGTAAAGCAGCAGAAATTTTATAAGCAGGTGGGGATATAGATTTGAGTCGTTGGTTCATTTGTTCAATACATCAATGAAGATACTAGGGATTGGCAGAAAACATGTATAGTTCCTTTATATAAGGGAAAAGTAGATAAGAACTATAAGGTAATAAGCCTTATAATTCTTACACTGGAAGAGTTAATATTTAAAGAATTAGAGATACAGAGCAGAACAGAGTATAAGAGGGTGAATAGGAAAACAAAGTGGCAGATGCTGCAAATGTATGGAATACTTGATAGGTTACTTAAAGCAGTATAGAATTTTTAAGTGGATAGACAGGAGCAGGTTAAAGACTGTAGGATAAAGGGAGAGTATTTTCTAGTTGATAGACGGATTCGGGAAGGTATGTAAAATAAGGGAATTAAAAATGAACTTTGGAAAGAGCAAAATGATGAGAGAAATAAAAAATATAGGTAGTGAAAGAATGGATAACAGACTGGAGGGAAGAAGTATGAAGGAAGTGAACATGTGATAAATGGTTTTAAAAACCGACAAGTTTTGGAATCTTTATTGAAGAAACGTTTTCCTACACAATGGCTTCATCAGTCCAATACAAAGTATTCCAGGCTAAGGGACTGATTACCTCAATCTCAACCTCTCCTTATCTTTTTCTACTTTGTATTGCACTGATGAAACCACTGTGTGGCGAAATATTTCTTCAATAAAGATTCCCATACGTTGCATAAGTGTCTCAATTCTTCAGGAAGTGCATATGTTCAGATACTTGGGGGACTTGATAGCGGATTGTTCTGTGAGAGATAAAGTGAACCATAGAACCGACAAAACCGAACTGGCACGAAGGCAAAACGGTAATTGTTCCAAAATACAGTGGTACCAATATTTCTTTATGAGTGTGAAGCAATGGTTTTAAACATTGGTGCGAGGAGGAGACTTGAGCCAGTGGAGACGTCGTGTCTGAGGGCAATCTGTAGTGTGAATATTATGCAGACAATTCGGAGTTTGGAGATTAGGAAGACTTGTTGGTTTGAGGAGGAGTTGTTAAGGTGTTCATTAAGGTAATAGAAAAGGAAGGTGTTCATTAAGGTAATAGAAAAGGAAGGTGTTCATTAAGGTAATAGAAAAGGAAGGTGTTCATTAACGTAATAGAAAAGGAAGGTGTTCATTAAGGAACTGCAACAGGAAGGTGTTCATTAAGGAACTACAGCAGGAAGGTGTTCATTAGGGTACTACAACAGGAAGGTGATCATTAAGGAACTACAGCAGGAAGGTGTTCATTAAGGTACTACAACAGGAAGGTGTTCATTAGGGAACTACAACAGGAAGGTGTTCATTAAGGTACTACAACAGGAAGGTGTTCATTAAGGTACTGCAACAGGAAGGTGTTCAGGTACTACAACAGGAAGTGTTCATTAGGGAACTACAACAGGAAGGTGTTCATTAAGGTACTACAACAGGAAGGTGTTCATTACAACAGGAAGGTGTTCATTAAGGAACTACAACAGGAAGGTGTTCATTAAGGAACTACAGCAGGAAGGTGTTCATTAAGGTACTACAACAGGAAGGTGTTCATTAAGGAACTACAGCAGGAAGGTGTTCATTAAGGTACTACAACAGGAAGGTGTTCATTAAGGTACTACAACAGGAAGGTGTTCATTAAGGAACTACAACAGGAAGGTGTTCATTAAGGAACTACAGCAGGAAGGTGTTCATTAAGGTACTACAACAGGAAGGTGTTCATTAAGGAACTACAACAGGAAGGTGTTCATTAGGGTACTACAACAGGAAGGTGTTCATTAAGGTACTACAACAGGAAGGTGTTCATTAGGGTACTACAACAGGAAGGTGTTCATTAGGGTACTACAACAGGAAGGTGTTCATTAAGGTACTACAACAGGAAGGTGTTCATTAAGGTACTACAACAGGAAGGTGTTCATTAAGGTACTACAACAGGAAGGTGTTCATTAAGGTACTACAACAGGAAGGTGTTCATTAAGGAACTACAACAGGAAGGTGTTCATTAAGGTACTACAACAGGAAGGTGTTCATTAAGGTACTACAACAGGAAGGTGTTCATTAAGGAACTACAACAGGAAGGTGTTCATTAAGGAACTACAACAGGAAGGTGTTCATTAAGGTACTACAACAGGAAGGTGTTCATTAAGGTACTACAACAGGAAGGTGTTCATTAAGGAACTACAACAGGAAGGTGTTCATTAAGGTGTTACTGCCAACAGTTCCTCGTGTTTGCTAAAACTATTACAGTGATTGACAATCATTTATCTTGACTAGTGATTCGATTTCTTAATTTTTTTCTATTTATTGTAAACAGTCCTAATATGTAAGCAGACACAATATGTAAACAGACACAATATGTAAGCAGGAAGCAGAACAATCAGCAATTAGGAGTCATCAGTAATAAGGTCATCAATTACAACATCAATTACTCTGGCCAAGAATGCTTTCCGTTCACTTGTTAAAACCTGAACTCAGATTCTGTGAAAAAGAACTTCAGAGTGAACAATTTCACCGAGACAGCCATCGTGATAGTTAACTACTGCTGGACAAGACAGCCATCGTGATAGTTAACTACTGCTGGACAAGACAGCCATCGTGATAGTTAACTACTGCTGGACAAGTCAGCCATCGTGATAGTTAACTACTGCTGGACAAGACAGCCATCGTGATAGTTAACTACTGCTGGACAAGACAGCCATCGTGATAGTTAACTACTGCTGGACAAGACAGCCATCGTGATAGTTAACTACTGCTGGACAAGACAGCCATCGTGATAGTTAACTACTGCTGGACAAGACAGCCATCGTGATAGTTAACTACTGCTGGACAAGACAGCCATCGTGATAGTTAACTACTGCTGGACAAGACAGCCATCGTGATAGTTAACTACTGCTGGACAAGACAGCCATCGTGATAGTTAACTACTGCTGGACAAGTCAGCCATCGTGATAGTTAACTACTGCTGGACAAGACAGCCATCGTGATAGTTAACTACTGCTGGACAAGACAGCCATCGTGATAGTTAACTACTGCTGGACAAGACAGCCATCGTGATAGTTAACTACTGCTGGACAAGACAGCCATCGTGATAGTTAACTACTGCTGGACAAGACAGCCATCGTGATAGTTAACTACTGCTGGACAAGACAGCCATCGTGATAGTTAACTACTGCTGGACAAGACAGCCATCGTGATAGTTAACTACTGCTGGACAAGACAGCAATCGTGATAGTTAACTACTGCTGGACAAGACAGCCATCGTGATAGTTAACTACTGCTGGACAAGACAGCCATCGTGATAGTTAACTACTGCTGGACAAGACAGCAATCGTGATAGTTAACTACTGCTGGACAAGACAGCCATCGTGATAGTTAACTTCTGCTGGACAAGACAGCCATCGTGATAGTTAACTACTGCTGGACAAGACAGCCATCGTGATAGTTAACTACTGCTGGGCAAGACAGCCATCGTGATAGTTAACTACTGCTGGACAAGACAGCCATCGTGATAGTTAACTACTGCTGGACAATACAGCCATCGTGATAGTTAACTACTGCTGGACAAGACAGCCATCGTGATAGTTAACTACTGCTGGACAAGACAGCCATCGTGATAGTTAACTACTGCTGGACAAGACAGCCATCGTGATAGTTAACTACTGCTGGACAAGACAGCCATCGTGATAGTTAACTACTGCTGGACAAGACAGCCATCGTGATAGTTAACTACTGCTGGACAAGTCAGCCATCGTGATAGTTAACTACTGCTGGACAAGACAGCCATCGTGATAGTTAACTACTGCTGGACAAGACAGCCATCGTGATAGTTAACTACTGCTGGACAAGTCAACCATCGTGATAGTTAACTACTGCTGGACAAGACAGCCATCGTGATAGTTAACTACTGCTGGACAAGAGAGCCATCGTGATAGTTAACTACTGCTGGACAAGACAGCCATCGTGATAGTTAACTACTGCTGGACAAGACCGCCATCGTGATAGTTAACTACTGCTGGACAAGACAGCCATCGTGATAGTTAACTTCTGCTGGACAAGACAGCCATCGTGATAGTTAACTACTGCTGGACAAGACAGCCATCGTGATAGTTAACTACTGCTGGACAAGACAGCCATCGTGATAGTTAACTACTGCTGGACAAGACAGCCATCGTGATAGTTAACTACTGCTGGACAAGACAGCCATCGTGATAGTTAACTACTGCTGGACAAGACAGCCATCGTGATAGTTAACTACTGCTGGACAAGACAGTCATCGTGATAGTTAACTACTGCTGGACAAGACAGCCATCGTGATAGTTAACTACTGCTGGACAAGACACCCATCGTGATAGTTAACTACTGCTGGACAAGACATCCATCGTGATAGTTAACTACTGCTGGACAAGACAGCCATCGTGATAGTTAACTACTGCTGGACAAGACAGCCATCGTGATAGTTAACTACTGCTGGACAAGACAGCCATCGTGATAGTTAACTACTGCTGGACAAGACAGCCATCGTGATAGTTAACTACTGCTGGACAAGACAGCCATCGTGATAGTCAACTACTGCTGGACAAGACAGCCATCGTGATAGTTAACTACTGCTGGACAAGACAGCCATCGTGATAGTTAACTACTGCTGGACAAGACAGCCATCGTGATAGTTAACTACTGCTGGACAAGACAGCCATCGTGATAGTTAACTACTGCTGGACAAGACAGCCATCGTGATAGTTAACTACTGCTGGACAAGACAGCCATCGTGATAGTTAACTACTGCTGGACAAGACAGTCATCGTGATAGTTAACTACTGCTGGACAAGACAGTCATCGTGGTAGTTAACTACTGCTGGACAAGACAGCCATCGTGATAGTTAACTTCTGCTAGACAAGACAGCTATCGTGATAGTTAACTACTGCTGGACAAGACAGCCATCGTGATAGTCAACTACTGCTGGACAAGTCAGCCATCGTGATAGTTAACTACTGCTGGACAAGACAGTCATCGTGATAGTTAACTACTGCTGGACAAGTCAGCCATCGTGATAGTTAACTACTGCTGGACAAGACAGCCATCGTGATAGTTAACTACTGCTGGACAAGTCAGCCATCGTGATAGTTAACTACTGCTGGACAAGACAGCTATCGTGGTAGTTAACTACTGCTGGACAAGTCAGCCATCGTGATAGTTAACTACTGCTGGACAAGTCAGCCATCGTGATAGTTAACTACTGCTGGACAAGACAGCCATCGTGATAGTTACCTACTGCTGGACAAGACAGCCATCGTCATAGTTAACTACTGCTGGACAAGACAGCCATCGTGATAGTTAACTACTGCTGGACAAGTCAGCCATCGTGATAGTTAACTACTGCTGGACAAGACAGCCATCGTGATAGTTAACTACTGCTGGACAAGACAGCCATCGTGATAGTTAACTACTGCTGGACAAGACAGCCATCGTGATAGTTAACTACTGCTGGACAAGACAGCTATCGTGATAGTTAACTACTGCTGGACAAGTCAGCCATCGTGATAGTTAACTACTGCTGGACAAGTCAGCCATCGTGATGGTTAACTACTGCTGGACAAGACAGCCATCGTGATAGTTAACTTCTGCTGGACAAGTCAGCCATCGTGATAGTTAACTACTGCTGGACAAGACAGCTATCACTAGACAAGTCAGCCATCGTGATAGTTAACTACTGATAGACAAGACAGCCATCGTGATAGTTAACTACTGCTGGACAAGACAGCCATCGTGATAGTTAACTACTGCTGGACAAGACAGCCATCGTGATAGTTAACTACTGCTGGACAAGACAGCCATCGTGATAGTTAACTACTGCTGGACAAGACAGCAATCGTGATAGTTAACTACTGCTGGACAAGACAGCCATCGTGATAGTTAACTACTGCTGGACAAGACAGCCATCGTGATAGTTAACTACTGCTGGACAAGACAGCCATCGTGATAGTTAACTACTGCTGGACAAGACAGCCATCGTGATAGTTAACTACTGCTGGACAAGACAGCCATTGTGATAGTTAACTACTGCTGGACACTGCTGCTTGAGAGCCATACTGAACACAAGCGAAAACTGTGACGTAAATATATTAAAAGAACACTAACATCAGTGCATAACAAAATAGTTATGACGGGTAACATAAATTATGTTGTTCTTCAATCTTTAATAACCCAAATGTTGATCACGAGAGTTTAAAAAAAAAACTACTTGTTGGAAGCTAAACCAGCGTATCAAAGTTAGCTTAAAACCAACTTGGTTTCTGAGCTGGATAAAAAGTTCATTTTTGTTGGTTAGTCTTATTAAAATTTACAGACTTTACGAAGGTAAGAATTTTGGTAAGTAAGATCAGGAAGCAGAAGTCTTCGGTGGTAGGAGGATAAGGTTCCAGGAGTATTAGGATAACTGAGGATCAGGGAGCAGGATAGACTTACTGTATCTCATTAACGCATTCCATTCATACCCCAAATATCTGCGTAATGGACTTCCTGTTGAACCAGGGAAAAAGGATACATTTTTCTCCCTTCTGACAGCATGTTGGGGAGTGCATGACAGCTGAATGGCTGAATGCATGCATTTCCAGGGACTGTCAGCATAACTACAGCTCCCATTAATATATATATATATATATATATATATATATATATATATATATATATATATATATATATATATATATATATATATATATATATATATAATTTAAAATTCACTCATTAACGTTACTCCAAAGCGTAACTCTTGATATTCAAACATTGGCATACTTTACAAAACATCTTGGTACAGTAGTTACGAGCATATATACTACGCTGCTCTTAGCTTGAAATTAGAAGCTGCCATGACCAGACTGAGCTGACGTCTCGCTCAGTATGTGTGTCTTCAGTGTTCTCAGATACCAGACTATATACAGTGGAATCCGTTAATAATTATTGACGTATTATTAAGCTGGTGTCTCCTGCTACAACTTTGGAATGTTAATACTTAGAATATTTTGTATGACTTTAGAAAAGTAATTATATCTAAAGTACCTAGTTTTTCGGTTTATATTTCAAAAAAAAATGTTTTAATTATTTTTTTTTGTTATTATTTTTAATTGTTATTATACGAGAGGCATAGTTATTCCACTGAGACTGGTAAAAAGGCCTACTGAATTATAATAAAGGATACGCGAAATATATTTAAGCTTTACAGTAGTCAAAAAAGTGATAAATTAATATTATTTGCCTCATCTATACACACACACACACACACACACACACACACACACACACACACACACACACACACACACACACACACACACACACACACACACACACACACACACACACACACGCAACTTCCTATAGAAGCCTCCCAACCAGGTCAACCCCAGTGCAACCAAACACTCTAAATCAAAACACCCATACCACATCCAATGCCCCCACCCACTACATTACAAACTCCACCCCCACAGCAACCACCCATAGTTCCTTACCAGGTCTCCCACTTCCCCAACCCCAATATACCTCCCAGACCACAGTCTTAGAAAAGAAGTTGAAGGTGTGGTATACAAATGCAGATGGAATAACAAACAAGTATGAGGAGTGGCAAGAAAGAATCAAGGAGACATCCCCAGACATAATAGCACTCACAGAAACAAAACTCACCAGAATAATAACAGATTCAATCTTTCCATCTGGATATCAAATCCTCATGAAAGACAGAGGGAGGAGAGGGGGAGGAGGAGTTGCACTGCTCATTAAAAACCAGTGGGGGGTTGAGAAAATGAAAGGAATGAGGGACATAAGGTGATAATTGCAGTAATGTACAACCCACCACAGAACTGCAGGAGGCCAAGAGAAGAATACGATGAGAGCATCAGAGCAATGGTCGACACATTAGCCGAGGTGGCCAGGAGAGCACACATGGGGGGAGCAAAGTTACTAGTTATGGGTGATTTCAATCACAAGGAGATTGACTGGGAAAACCTGGAGCCCCATGGGGGTCCCGAAACATGGACAGCCAAGATGATGGACGTGGTACTGGAAAACCTCATGCATCAACATATTAGAGACACTACCAGAGAGAGAGGAGAGGATGAACCAGCAAGACTGGATCTTGTATTCACCTTGAGTAGTTCTGACATCGAGGATATCATGTATGAAAGGCCCCTGGGAGCTAGTGATCATGTGGTTCTGTGTTACGACTACATAGTTGAGCTCCAAATGGAGAGAGCAGCAGGAATAGGCTGGGGAAAACCAAACTACAAAAGGGGGAACTACTCAGGCTTGAGGAACTTCTTTCAAGACATTCAGTGGGAGAGGGAACTGACAGGAAAACCAGTACAAGAAATGATGGACTATGTAGCAACAAAATGCAAGGAGGCAGAGGAGAGGTTTGTTCCCAAGGGAAACAGAAATAATGGGAAGAACAGAACTACTCCTTGGTTCACCCAAAGGTGTAGGGAGGCAAAAACTAGGTGTACTAGAGAATGGAAAAGGTACAGAAGACAGAGAACTCGGGAAAATAAAGAGATTAGCCGAAGAGCCAGAAACGAATATGCACAGATAAGAAGGGAGGATCAGCGGCAATACGAAAATGACATAGGATCGAGAGTCAAGACTGACTCGAAGCTGTTGTACAGCCACATCAGGAGGAAAACAACAGTCAAGGACCAGGTAATCAGACTGAGGAAGGGTGATGGGGAATTCACAAGAAACGACCGTGAGGTATGTCAGGAACTCAACACGAGATTTAAAGAAGTATTTACAGTGGAAACCAGTAGGACTCCAAGAAATCAGAGCAGGGGGGTACACCAGCAAGTGCTGGATGAGGTACATATAACCAAGGAGGAGGTGAAGAAGCTGCTATGCGAACTTGACACCTCAAAGGCGGTGGGACCAGACAACATCTCTCCATGGGTCCTTAAAGAGGGAGCAGAGATATTGTGTGTACCATTAACAAAGATCTTCAACACATCATTTGAAACTGGGCAACTCCCCGAGGTATGGAAGATGGCAAATGTAGTCCCATTTTTTAAAAAGGGAGACAGGCATGAGGCACTAAACTACAGACCTGTATCACTAACGTGTATAGTATGCAAGGTCATGGAGAAGATCATTAGGAGGAGAGTGGTGGAGCACCTGGAAAGAAACAAGTGTATAGTTGACAACCAGCATGGTTTCAGGGAAGGAAAATCCTGTGTCACAAACCTACTAGAGTTTTATGACAAGGTGACAGAAGTAAGACAAGAGAGAGAGGGGTGGATCGACTGCATTTTTTTGGACTGCAAGAAGGCCTTCGACACAGTTCCTCACAAGAGGTTACTGCAAAAGCTAGAGGATCAGGCACACATAACAGGAAAGGCACTGCAATGGATCAGAGAATACCTGACAGGGAGGCAACAACGAGTCATGGTACGTGACGAGGTGTCAGAGTGGGCGCCTGTGACAAGCGGGGTTCCACAGGGGTCAGTCCAAGGACCTGTGCTGTTCTTGGTATATGTGAATGACATAACGGAAGGGATAGACTCAGAAGTGTCCTTGTTTGCGGATGATGTGAAGTTAATGAGAAGAATCAAATCGGATGAGGATCAGGCAGGACTACAAAGAGACCTGGACAGGCTACAAACCTGGTCCAGCAACTGGCTCCTTGAGTTAACCCTGCCAAATGCAAAGTCATGAAGATTGGGGAAGGGCAAAGAAGACTGTGTGATGAATGGTTTGAAAACCCGACAAGTCGAAGATTGAGACACTTATGCAGCATATGGGAATCTTTATTCAGGAAACGTTTCGCCACACAGTGGCTTCATCAGTCCAATACAAAGAGGAAGGCGTAAGGAGAGGAGGAGAATGAGGTAATCAGTCCCTCAACCTGGAGTCGATGTGTTCAGTCCATCAATGTTGTAGAACGTACAGCATAGGGCCGTAGACGTGGCTTATATACTGTAGTGAGGTTAGGTGAAGCAGGGGGAGGCGGGGTCAAAGTGGTACCATCCACTAGTCGAAGTAGGTCTTCGTCCAAAGGTTGAACAAGTGTGGAAGAATTCTTTGTAACCAGATCCCATGATGCTGCAGTGTCTGACAGTTGTGATGAATGGTTTGAAAAACCGACAAGCCACTGTGTGGCGAAACGTTTCCTGAATAAAGATTCCCATATGCTGCATAAGTGTCTCAATCTTCGACTTGTCGGTTTTTCAAACCATTCATCACAACTGTCAGACACTGCAGCATCATGGGATCTGGTTACAAAGAATTCTTCCACACTTGTTCAACCTTTGGACGAAGACCTACTTCGACTAGTGGATGGTACCACTTTGACCCCGCCTCCCCCTGCTTCACCTAACCTCACTACAGTATATAAGCCACGTCTACGGCCCTATGCTGTACGTTCTACAACATTGATGGACTGAACACGTCGACTCCAGGCTTGAGGGACTGAATACCCTCATTCCTCCTCTCCTTACGCCTTCCTCTTTGTATTGGACTGATGAAGCCACTGTGTGGCGAAACGTTTCCTGAATAAAGATTCCCATATGCTGCATAAGTGTCTCAATCTTCGACTTGTCGGTTTTTCAAACCATTCATCACAACTGTCAGACACTGCAGCATCATGGGATCTGGTTACAAAGAATTCTTCCACACTTGTTCAACCTTTGGACGAAGACCTACTTCGACTAGTGGATGGTACCACTTTGACCCCGCCTCCCCCTGCTTCACCTAACCTCACTACAGTATATAAGCCACGTCTACGGCCCTATGCTGTACGTTCTACAAGATTGATGGACTGAACACATCGACTCCAGGTTGAGGGACTGATTACCTCATTCTCCTCCTCTCCTTACGCCTTCCTCTTTGTATTGGACTGATGAAGCCACTGTGTGGCGAAACGTTTCCTGAATAAAGATTCCCATATGCTGCATAAGTGTCTCAGTCTTCGCAAAGAAGACTGCAGACACAATATAGTTTAGATGGCAAAAGTCTGCAAACCTTACTCAAGGAAAAAGATCTGTGGGTGAGTATAACACCGAGCATATCTCCTGAGGCGCACATCAATCAGATAACTGCTGCAGCATACGGGCGCCTGGCAAACCTACGGATAGCGTTCCGATACCTCAGTAAGGATTCGTTCAAGACTCTGTATACCATTTACGTCAGGCCCATACTGGAGTATGCAGCACCAGTTTGGAATCCACACCTGGTCAAGCACGTCAAGAAATTAGAGAAAGTGCAAAGGTTTGCAACAAGACTAGTCCCAGAGCTACGGGGATTGTCCTACGAAGAAAGGTTGAAGGAAATCGGCCTGACGACACTGGAGGCCAGGAGGGTCAGGGGAGACATGATAACGACATATAAAATACTGCGCGGAATAGACGAGGTGGACAATGACGGGATGTTCCAGAGATGGGACACAGACACAAGAGGTCACAATTGGAGGTTGAAGACTCAGATGAATCAAAGGGATGTTACGAAGTATTTCTTCAGTCATAGAGTAGTCAAGCCGTGGAATAGCCTAGAAAGTGAAGTAGTGGAGGCGGGAACCATACATAGTTTTAAGGCGAGGTATGATAAAGCTCATGGAGCAGGGAGGGAGAGGACCTAGTAGCAATCAGTGAAGAGGCGGGGCCAGGAGCTATGACTCGACCCCTGCAACCACAAATAGGTGAGTACAAGTAGGTGAGTACACACACACAATGCAAGGAGGCAGAGGAAAGGTTTGTTCCCAGGGCAACAGAAATAATGGGAAGTCCAGAACGAGCCCCTGGTTTACCCGACGGTGCAAGGAGGCAAAAACTAAATATAATAGAGAATGGAAAAAGTACAGAAGGGTAAGAACACAGGAAAATAATGAGATTAGTCGAAGAGCCAGGAACGAGTATGCTCAGGTAAGGAGGGAGGCCCAGCGACAGTATGAAAATAACGTAGTATCGAAAGTCAAGTCTGACCCGGAACTGCTGTACCGCCACATCAGGAGGAAGACAACAGTCAAAGACCAGGTGATCAGGCTGAGGACAGAAGGTGGGAAACTCACAAGAAACGATCACGAGGTATGTGAGGAGCTCAACATGAGATTTAAGAAATATTTACAGTAGAGACAGGAAGAGCCCTGAGAAGACAGCACAGAGGGGAACACCAACAGGTAATATAGAAACCGGTGCTGGATGACATACAAACAACAGACGAGGAGGTGCAGAAGCTGCTAAGTGACGTTAATACCTCAAAGGCAAAGGGTCCGGAGAACATCTCCCCTTGGGTCCTCAGAGAAAGAGCAGAGATGCTGTGCGTGCCCCTAACCACAGTCTTCAATACATCCCTTGAAACTGGGCAACTACCTGAGGTATGGAAAATGGCAAATGTAGTCACCATTTTTAAGAAAGGAGACAGAAAGGAGGCACTAAACTACAGACCTGTGTCTCTGACGTGTATAGTATGCAAAGTCATGGAGAAGATTATCAGGAGAGTGATGGAGCACCTGGAACGGAACAAGATTATAAATGACAACCAACACAGAGTATTGGAAGGGAAATCCTGTGTCACAAACCTCCTGGAGTTTCATGACAAAGTAACAGAAGTAAGACACGAGAGAGAGGGGTGGGTTGATTGCATTTTCCTGGACTGCAGGAGGGCCTTCGACACAGTTCTTCACAAGAGATTAGTGCAGAAGCTGGAGGATCAGGCGCGTATAACAGGAAGGGCACTGCAATGGATCAGAGCATACCAGACAGGGAGGCAACAACGAGTCATGGTACGTGATGAGGTATCACAGTTGGCGCCTGTGACGAGCGGGGTCCCACAGGGTTCAGTCCTAGGACCAGTGCTATTTTTGATATATGTGAATGACATGGTGGAAGGAATATACTCTGAAGTGTCCCTGTTCGCCAATGATGTGAAGTTAATGAGAAGGATTAAATCGGATGAGGATGAGGCAGGACTACAAAGAGACTTGAACAGGCTGGACATGTGGTCCAGCAACTGGCTTCTCGAATTCAACCCTGCCAAATGCAAAGTAATGAAGATTGGGGAAGGGCAAAGAAGACTGCAGACAGAGTGTAGGCTAGGTGCACATAGACTGCAAACCTCACTCAAGGAGAAAGATCTTGGAGTGACCATAACACCTAGCACGTCTCCGGAGGCACACATCAACCAGATAACTGCTGCAACATATGGGCGTCTGGCAAACCTGAGAATAGCGTTCCGATATCTTAGTAAGGAATCGTTCAAGACACTGTACACTGTGTACGTCAGGCTCATACTGGAGTATGCAGCACCAGTTTGGAACCAACACCTGGTCAAGCACGTCAAGAAATTAGAGAGTGTACAAAGGTTTGCAACAAGGCTAATTCCAGAGCTCAGGAGAATGTCCTATGAAGAAAGGTTGAGGGAAATCAGACTGACGACAATGGAGGACAGGAGGGTCAGGGTAGACATTTTAACAACATACTAAATGCTGCGAGGAATAGACAAGGTGGACAGAGGCAGGATGTTCCAGAGAAGGGACACAGAAACAAGGGGTCACAATTGGAAGCTGAAGACTCAAACGAGTCAAAAAGGATGTTAGGAAGTACTTCTTCAGTCACAGAGTCGTCAGGAAGTGGAATAGCCTAGCAAGTGCTGTAGTGGAGGCAGCAACCATACGTAGTTTTAAGACGAGGTATGACAAAGCTCAGGAAGCAGAGAGAGAGAGAGAGAGAGAGAGAGAGAGAGAGAGAGAGAGAGAGAGAGAGAGAGAGAGAGAGAGAGAGAGAGAGAGAGAGAGAGAGACAGAGAGACAGAGAGAGAGACAGAGAGACAGAGAGACAGAGAGAGAGAGAGAGAGAGAGAGAGAGAGAGAGAGAGAGAGAGAGAGAGAGAGAGAGAGAGAGAGAGAGAGAGAGAGAGAGAGAGAGAGAGAGAGAGAGAGAGAGAGAGAGAGAGAGAGAGAGAGAGAGAGAGAGAGAGAGAGAGAGAGGACCTAGTAGCGATCAGTGAAGAGGCGGGACCAGGAGCTGAGTCTCGACCCCTGCAACCACAATTAGGTGAATTAGGTGATGAGGTGAGTACACACACACACACAAGACCTGTGAATCGACACCTGCAATCACAGCTAGGTGAGTACATACACATACACACACACACACGCCAGAAGCGAATATGCACAGATAAGAAGGGAGGCCCAAAGACAATATGAAAATGACATAGCAGCGAAAGCCAAATCTGACTCGAAACTGCTATACAGCCACATCAGGAGGAAAACAACAGTCAAGGACCAGGTAATTAGGCTAAGGAAGGAAGGAGGAGAGACAACAAGAAATGACCGTGAAGTATGTGAGGAACTCAACAAGAGATTCAAAGAAGTGTTCACAGAGGAGATAGAAGGGGCTCCAGAAAGACGGAGAGGTGGGGCACACCACCAAGTGCTGGACACAGTGCACACAACCGAGGAAGAAGTGAAGAGGCTTCTGAATGAGCTAGATACCTCAAAGGCAATGGGGCCAGATAACATCTCCCCATGGGTATTGAGAGAGGGAGCAGAGGCGCTATGTGTACCCCTAACAACAATATTCAATACATCTATCGAAACAGGGAGATTGCCTGAGGCATGGAAGACAGCAAATGTAGTCCCAATCTTTAAAAAAGGAGACAGACATGAAGCACTAAACTACAGACCAGTGTCACTGACATGCATAGTATGCAAAATGATGAAGAAGATTATCAAGAGAAGAGTGGTGGAGCACCTAGAAAGGAATGATCTCATCAACAGCAGCCAACATGGTTTCAGAGATGGAAAATCCTGAGTCACAAACCTACTGGAGTTCTATGACATGGTGACAGCAGTAAGACAAGAGAGAGAGCGGTGGGTGGATTGCATATTCTTGGACTGCAAGAAGGCGTTTGACACAGTTCCACACAAGAGATTGGTGCAAAAACTGGAGGACCAAGCAGAGATAACATGGAAGGCACTACAATGGATCAGGGAATACTTGTCAGGAAGACAGCAGCGAGTCATGGTACGTGGCAAGGTGTCAGAGTGGGCACCTGAGACCAGCGGGGTCCCACAGGGGTCAGTCCTAGGACCAGTGCTGTTTCTGGTATTTGTGAACGACATAACGGAAGGAATAGACTCTGAGGTGTCCCTGTTTGCAGATGACGTGAAGTTGATGAGAAGAATTCACTCGATCGAAGACCAGGCAGAACTACAAAGGGATCTGGACAGGCTGCAGACCTGGTCCAGCAATTGGCTCCTGGAGTTCAATCCCACCAAGTGCAAAGTCATGAAGATTGGGGAAGGACAAAGAAGACCGCAGACGGAGTACAGTCTAGGGAGCCAGAGACTACAGACTTCACTCAAGGAAGAAGATCTTGGGGAGAGTATAACACCAGGCACATCTCCTGAAGAGCACATCAACCAAATAACGGCTGCAACATGTGGGCGCCTAGCAAACCTCAGAACAGCATTCCGACATCTTAATAAGGAATTGTTCAGGACTCTGTACACCGTGTACGTTAGGCCCATATTGGAGTATGCGGCACCAGTTTGGAACCCACACCTAGCCAAGCACGTAAAGAAACTAGAGAATGTGCAAAGGTTTGCAACAAGACTAGTCCCAGAGCTGAGAGATATATCTTACGAGGAGAGGTTAAGGGAAATCAGCCTGACGACACTGGAGGACAGGAGAGATAGGGGGGACATGATAACGACATACAAAATACTGAGAGGAATTGATAAGGTGGACAAAGACAGGATGTTCCAGAGATTGGACACAGTAACAAGGAGACACAGTTGGAAGATGAAGACACAGATGAATCACAGGGATGTTAAGAAGTATTTCTTCAGCCACAGAGTAGTCAGTAAGTAGAACAGTTTGGGAAGCGATGTAGTGGAGGCAGGATCCATACACAGCTTTAAGCAGAGGTATGATAAAGCTCACGGCTCGGGGAGAGTGACCTAGTAGCGATCAGTGAAGAGGCGGGGCCAGGAGCTCGGACTCGACCCCCGCAACCTCAACTAGGTGAGTACAACTAGGTGAGTACACACACACACACACACACACACACACACACACACACACACACACTCACACACACACACAGACACACACACACACACACACACACATACACACACACACACACACACACACACACACACACACACACACACACACACACACACACTGACGACACTGGAGGACAGGAGAGAGAGGGGGGACATGATAACGACATACAAAATACTGAGAGGAATTGACAAGGTGGACAAAGAAAGGATGTTCCAGAGATAGGACACAGCAACAAGGGGACACAGTTGGAAGCTGAAGACACAGATGAATCACAGGGATGTTAGGAAGTATTTCTTCAGCCACAGAGTAGTCAGGAAGTGGAATAGTTTAGGAAGCGATGTAGTGGAGGCAGGATCCATACATAGCTTTAAGCAGAGGTATGATAAAGCTCACGGTTCAGGGAGAGTGACGTAGTAGTGACCAGTGAAGAGGCGGGGCCAGGAGCTAGGACTCGACCCCTGCAACCTCAACTAGGTGAGTACAACTAGGTGAGTACACACACACACACACACACACACACACACACACATATGACCATATACACAGACACCTGCCACACTCGACCCTGCTTCACTCAGATATTCTGTCAGATAAGCTAATGGGAAGTTAGTGTCCACGACACATGGGACGTGAATGAGAGAGAGAGAGAGAGAGAGAGAGAGAGAGAGAGAGAGAGAGAGAGAGAGAGAGAGAGAGAGAGAGATGAAAAATAGTTTAAAGAAGATGAAAAGAGGAGGAAAACAGACTGTAGAGAATGGAAAACCACAGGAAGGGAGTCACGAAAGTTCTAAAGTAATCTAAACATTTTTCAAGTTAAAGTGATAACCTTTGGTAGTTTTCCCATCTATTTTCGTTACGTCCACTATACACTTCACACTATACACTTCACACTATACACTTCACACTATACACTTCACACTATACACTTCACACTATACACTTCACACTATACACTTCACACTATACACTTCACACTATACACTTCACACTATACGTACACACACATTACATACACAATATTCATTAATATACCTTACAATGTGTAGGTTCCACACTCGACGCAACATCTAACATAAACTTGACACTTCTCAGACGTAATCCAGTCGTTACAAAAGACACAGAGTACAGCATAGCACTTGTGCGCTGTGTGGGACGCCTCACCTCCCAGAGTTCCCTGCCACGGTAACTACGTATGTGAGTGACGGCGTAACGAATTCAAACACAAATCTACTTATAAATGAAGCAATTTCGCACAGAGAGGAGTCCAACTTTTCGAACATTCTCTTATTTCTGCACACACACACACACACACACACACACACACACACACACACACACACACACACACACACACACACATATTTAAGAAAGGAAACAGAAACGAGGCACTAAACTACAGACCTGTATCTCTGACATGTATTGTGTGCAAAGTCATGGAGAAGATTATCAGGAGGAGAGTGGTGGAACACCTGGAAAGGAACAAGATTATAAATGAAAACCAGCATGGGTTCATGGAAGGCAAATCCTGTGTCACAAACCTTCTGAAGTTTTTTGACAAGGTAAGAGAAGTAAGACACGAGAGAGAGGGGTGGGTTGATTGCATTTTCCTAGACTGCAGGAAGGCCTTTGACACAGTTCCCCACAAGAGATTAGTGCAGAAGCTGGAGGATCAGGCGCATGTAACAGGGAGGGCACTGCAATGGATCAGGGAATACCTGACAGGGAGGCAACAACGAGTCATGGTACGTGAAGTGGTATCACAGTGGGCGCCTGTGACGAGCGGGGTCCTACAGGGGTCAGTTCTAGGACCAGTGCTATTTTTGATAAATGCGAACGACATGATGGAAGGAATAGACTCTGAAGTGTCCCTATTCGCAGATGATGTGAAGCTGATGAGAAGAATTAAATCAGATGAGGATGAGGCAGGACTGCAAAGACACCTGGACAGGCTGGACATGTGGTCCAGAAACTGGCTTCTCGAATTCAATCCAGGCAAATGCAAAGTCATGAAGATTGGGGAGGGGCAAAGAAGACCGCAGACAGAGTATAGGCTAGGTGGACAAAGACTACAGACCTCACTCAGGGAGAAAGACCTTGGGGTGACCATAACACCGAGCACATCACCGGAGGCACACATCAATCAAATAACTGCTGCAGCATACGGGCGCCTGGCAAACCTGAGAATAGCGTTCCGATACCTCAATAAGGAATCGTTCAAGACACTGTACACTGTGTATGTTAGGCCCATACTGGAGTATACAGCACCAGTCTGGAACCCACACCTGGTCAAGCACGTCAAGAAGTTAGAGAAAGTACAAAGGTTTGCAACAAGGCTTGTCCCAGAGCTCAGGGGAATGTCGTACGAGGAAAGGCTGAGGGAAATCGGACTGACGACACTGGAGGACAGAAGGGTCAGGGGAGACATGAGAACGACATACAAGATACTGCGGGGAATAGACACTGTGGACAGAGATAGGATGTTCCAGAGAGGGGACAAAGAAACAAGGGGTCACAACTGGAAGCTGAAGACTCAGAAGAGTCAATGGGACGTCAGGAAGTATTTCTTCAGTCATAGAGTCGTCAGAAAGTGAATAGCCTAGCAAGTGAAGTAGTGGAGGCAGGAACCATATATAGTTTTAAGAAGAGGTATGACAAAGCTCAGGAAGCAGAGAGAGAGAGGACCTAGTAGCGATCAGTGAAGAGGCGGGGCCAGGAGCTGAGCCTCGATCCCTGCAACCACAATTAGGTGAGTTCAATTAGGTGAGTACACACACACACGCACACACACACACACACACACACACACACACACACACACACACACACACACACAGACACACACACACACACACACACACACACACACACACACACACACACACACACGCTCAATTTCCCTTATCGCTTATACTAACTCCTCCTCCCTTGTATATGAATAAGAACCAGGAGAACAGGACTCCTAAAACATGAGTTCAATACTGAAAAGAAAATGAAACTATGGCCTGGTCACAGTCCGGGCCGCAGGGGCGTTGACCCCCGAAACCCTCTCCAGGTATACCTTTTCCAGGTATGGTATACTTATGAAGATGGGATAACAAGAGCAAAGAAGGAAAGGGAAAAAGAGTGGAGGCATCCCCCAGACATTATAGCACTAACAAAGAATAAGCTCACGGAAGTGATTACAAATGCTGTTTTCCCACATGTATATCCGATAATGAGAAAGTCAGAGGAAACAGAGCAGGTGAAGGAGTAGTTTTGCTGATCAGGAACGAGTGGATTGCTGAGGAGATGAATAGAATAAACAGAGAGGGGCTTAATGACTACACAATAGGATCACTCAGAACTAAGGGACCCAAGTGATGATTGCAGTGATGTACAACTCACCACTCAACTGCAAGCGACCGAAATAAGAATAGGAGAACAGCAACAGGGCAAATTTAGGCTCAACAGCTGAGGTAGCTATAAGAACCCACAGAGACAATGCAAGGTCATTGATCATGGGAGACTTCAACTATACAGACTGGGGGAAGTTTAGAGCCTCGTGTAGGACCAGAAACATGGAGAGCTTAGCTGTTGGAGGTACCTGTAAAAAATATCTTATGTTAACATGTCAGGGACGAAACTAGCAAGAGAGAAGGTGACGAACCATCGAGGCTCGACCTTGTATTCACCCTACATCACTCTGATATAGGGAACATCTAATATGAGAAGTTCCTGCTGCTTGCAGCCACGCAGTGCTGCAAGCAGCAGTGAGGTATATAGAGTATGAAGAAGTGTTAAACCTGACTTCAAAAGAAGAGACTACGATAGTATCAGGTAATTCTTAATTAAGCAGAGTGCCATGGGTAAGGCGCTAGAGGAAAAGGTAGCAAATGAAATTATGGAATATGTGGCTGTAAAGTGCCAGGAGGTAGATGAGAATTTCATACCTAGAAGCACAAGAAACACAGGCAAGAACAGAGCGAGTCCATGGTTCACTGAGATGTGCAAGGAGGTAAAAGGTAAAAACGTGGAAGAGCCTGGAAGACATATAGAAAGCAAATAATGCCCGAGAATAGGAAAAGAGGCTGAATGGTAGTTTGAGAATGACATAGCAGTAAATGTCAAATCTGAGTCAGAGTTGCTGCACAGCAACATCAGGAGGACAACTGCAAAGGATCAGGTAATAAGGTTGAAGAAGGAAGGAGGGAAGGTCACTAGAAATGATCAGGAGTCTGTAAGGTGCTAAACAAAGAATTAGGGAGATATTCTGAGTGGTGTTGGCAAGTGGTGTGGGGTTAGATGATAAAGAATCTAACACAAAGTGGGAGTTGCCACAGTTGCTCTTTGCTGATGACACTGAGCTTTCGGGAGATTCTGAAGAGAAGTTGCAGAAGTTGGTTGATGAGTTTGGTAAGGTATATAAAAGAGTAAGATTCAAAGTAAATGTAGGAAAGAGTAAGGTGTTGAGGATAAAACAATTAGGTGACAAATGATTGGATATCAGATTGGAGGGAGAGAGTATGGAGGAGGTGAATGTATTCAGATATTTAGGAGTGGACGTATCAGGAGCTGGGTCTATGAAGAATGAGGTGAATCATAGAATATATGAAGGGAAAAAGGCGAGTGGTACATTTAGGAGTTTGGGGAGAGTAAAGAGAGGAATGTATGAGAGCATAGTTATACAAATGCTCTTATATGGGTGTGAAGCATCGGTGGTGAATGTTGTAGCCAGGACAAGGCTGGAGACAGTGGAGATGTCATGTCTGAGGGCAATGTGTGGTGTGAATATAATGCAGAGAATTCGTAGTTTGGAAATTAGGAGGAAGTGCGAGATTACAAAACTATTATCGAGAGGGCTGAGGAGGGGTTGTTGAGGTAGGTCGGACATGTAGAGAGAATGGAACAAAAGAGAATGACATCGAGAGTGTATAAATCTGTAGTGGAGGGAAGGCGGGGTAGGGGTCGGCCTAGGAAAAGTTAGAGGGAAGGGGTAAAGGAGGTTTAGTGTGCGAGAGGCTTAGATTTCCAGCAAGCATGCGTGAGCGTGTTTGATAGGAGTGAATGCAGACAAATGATTTTTAGGATTTGATGTGCTGTTGGAGTGTGAGCAAGGTAACATTTATGAAGGGATTCAGGGAAACCGGCAGGCCGGACTTCATTCCTGGAGATAGGAAGTACAGTGCCTGCACTCTGAAGGAGGGGTGTTAATGTTGCAGTTTCATAACTGTAGTGTAAGTGCGCCTCTGGCAAACAGTGATGGAGTGAATGGTGAATGATTTTCTTTTTCGGGCCACCCTGCCTTGCTGGGAGACGGCCGATGTGTTCATAAAAAAAATCCTCAGTGGGATCAAGAAAAATGCCAGAGTTAAATATAGTGCACCAACAAGTACATGACACAGTACAAACAACAAGTGGAGAGATGAAGAAAATAAAGACTAAACTATATACTGCGAATGCAATGGAGTCAGACAACACCTCTCCTTGGGTTCTGCAAGAGGGAGCAGAGGAACTATGTGAATCACTAGCAGCGATTATCAACAAATGAACTGAAATGGCCTCTTCCAATGGTTTGGATGATTGAGAATGTAGTCCCAAAATGTGACAATGAACCACAGGCTAGTGTCACTATCATGCATAGTATTTAAGGTTATGGAGAAGATTATCAGGAGAAGGTCTGTGGAGCACCTGGAAAGGAGCTGATTCCTAAGCAACAGCCAGCACGTTTTCGAGATGGTAAAAACTGTCTCACAAACCTGCTTAAATTTTATGTTAACCAAAATTTGGCAGAGGAGTGAGGAATTTGTCGAATGTATATTCTTGGCCTGCATGAACACGTTAGATACAGTACCCTACAAGAGACTGGCACAGAAAATATAGAAGCAGAGAGGAATTGCAGGAAAGGACTACAGGTAGAAAATAATGAGTTACTCTCAGAGAGAAGGTGTCAGAATAGGTGAGTGTGACGAGTGGGGTTCCAAAAGGGTCAGTATATGAACCAGTACTGTTTTTTGCTCTTGTAAACGACATGACTGAGGAAACCGAGTCAGAGGGGGTATTTACAACCTTATACACAGCATGTATCGTGCCCATCTTTGAGTATGCAGCACCGCTATGGAACCCACATATTGTAAAGGTGCAAACAAGCTAGAAAAAAGTTAAAGAGTTTCAAAGAAACTTGTGCCAGAGTGAAGGGTATGAGCAAGAAGGGCTTAAGAAGGTAAATCTGACGACATTAGAGGATAGATGGATCAGACGTGACGTGATTACGACATACAAAATACTCAGAATTGACGGGTGGACAAGGAGCACATACAAGAGAATCGAGTTACAGGTACACGAGGTCACAACTAGAAGTTAAAAACACAGTTGGGTAAAATGGATGTTAAGAAATACTTCATAAGACTTAGAGTTATCAGGAAGTAGAACAACCTAGACAGCGAAGTGGTACAGGCAGAATCCGTACATAGCTTTAAGAATATGTATGAGAGGGTTAAGGCAGTCAGGAGTGAAACCATTAGCATCTAGCATAAAGTTGGATGTAGGAGCTGAGACTCGACCCTTACAACCACAATTAGGTAAATACACACACACACACACACACACACACACACACACACACACACACACACACACACACACACACACACACACACACACACACACATACAAACCTTACAGAAAACATGAATACTCGAAGAGAAAGGAAATTACAGAAAATTTGACACACATATACTCGTTGTAGCGCATCTTATGCAGAGGAACTAAAATACAAGAGAACGTTCAGTGCTAATGACCTTAGAGAACTCAGTTTCAATTATTTTGTGAAAATGTACATAGAGGGAATATAACAAGGGAGGGAAAGGAGAATCTTGACTCTCCAAGAGGACACAACGAACAAATACGTAAACATGGAGGGGAAAAGAGAAAAAAAACTTGGAGAAAAGAGAAAAAAAATTTTTTTCAAGGAGGATATAATCTTACGTTACGGATGAAAATATTTTTGTCTGGTGGTGAACAGATTATTTGCAGCCTTAATAACCCTCGTGTAGTGAAGAGTCATTAAGGCTGCAACAGCCAACCAAAAGAATCTCTGCAACAAATATGGTATGGCAAATATATGATTTGTTTACAGGATTTGTTTACAATTCTTGTACTACTACTACTACTACTACTACTACTACTACTACTACTACTACTACCACCACCTCTTCCTGCCTATATATAGCCGTCCTGCTCCCCCTCTGGTTAGTGTGACTTTGTCAATGGTCCAAGTCGGACCGTAACGTCGTCGTAAGCGTCTCTCTTTTATGTGCGGGTTATTTGTGTAACCTCAACTAGGAGTCAGGAAATTCTGTACATATGTCATGCTTATCTTGACAGAAAACACATGATTAATAATGTCAAGAATCAGGAGAAAAATGGAAAGTTTCTGCACGAAACTTGATACCGATGAGCGTACCTGAAGTAGATTGATCAAGAGAATACACACATGGGTATGAGAAATATAATCCCTAGAGACATGAAGAGGAGCCATGAAAGGATTTGTTCTTTACCTCGTGACTCAACACAGCTCTCTCAGGAAGGATGTATCCTGCTCTTAGTAATTATTCTTACTAACCTTTAAAATTTTGCATTGGGCATCAATTGGCAGTGACTAAGATCATCTTTAGTGATTTGATTGTTGAACTCGACCCAGTTGATGTAGTCCTCCCATTAGCCTTCAGAGTAATGCTCGCAGTTCTCGTGACCTCGGTATAGAAGCAACACATAAGTCTCTCTCCTCTGCCCAGAATGTTAGCGACTGGGAGAAAGTAATTAGTGAATTAAATTTAAATAATTTAATTCCCTCTGAGAGAACACTCTCCAGTGATACCTGAAGGAACTTTCCTAGACTGTTCTCTACTAACGAAGGAAGTATAAGCATGCTACACCCTGGGGTGATAGTCGACTACTGTTCTCTACTAAGAAAGTAAGTATAAGCTATCTCCCTCAGACTGAGCATGCTACACCCTGGGGTGATAGTCGACTACTGTTCTCTACTAAGAAAGTAAGTATAAGCTATCTCCAAGCTACACTTTGGGGTGATAGGTTCTCTACTAAGGAAGTAAGTATGAGCTGAGCATGCTACACCCTGGGGTGATAGTCGACTACTGTTCTCTACTAAGGAAGTAAGTATAAGCTATCTCCCTCAGGCTGAGCATGCTACACCCTGGGGTGATAGTCGACTACTGTTCTCTACTAAGGAAGTAAGTATAAGCTATCTCCCTCAGGCTGAGCAAGCTACACCCTGGGGTGATAGTCGACTGGCGAAAACTCATTAGTGGAGACTCCCAGAAGATGCTAAGAAAAATGTGAAGAAATGTTACTGCTAGGTTAGGTCAGGTTTGTCGGGAAACAAGACAGGTGCTTCCTGACGCGGGTCTTAGTCAGACGATGACCCTCCGTTGGAGCTTTTGGTTATCTGACCAAGGATTTCCGCTGGCTTACCAGTTCACCCCTTTAAAAAATATGGCCATAGTTATTACCACTTACTTACAGTACAAAGTAGTGCACGAACGGTATACAATACCGACAAGATGAAAGTTAAAACATGTGGAACATCTGGTTATCTTTATTGTAGACGTTTCGCCATCCAGTGGCTTTATCAATACAGATTCTTGGACATAACTTGAAGACAGTAGAACTATACAGAAGAAGAGGTAATCAGTCCCTCAGGTAATCAGAACCACGTGCACTGCGTGGTTCTCACCTGTGGTGCTAATGAAGACACCTGGTGAGACTTAAGAACATAAGAAAGAAGGAACACTGCAGCAGGCCTACTGGCCCATGCGAGGCAGGTCCAAGTCACCTCCCGTCTTAAACCAATGACCCACCTATTCACGTCAGGTCACATTCACTTAAGGAAGGAGCACGGCATCACACCTAGTAGCACAAGCTAGTCAGGTCCAACTCACACACACCCACACCAACTCATGTATTTATCTACGCTATTTTTAAAACTACACAACGTCTTAGCTTCTATGACAGTACTCAGGAGTTTGTTCCACTCATCCACAACTCTATTACCAAACCAGTACTTTCCTATATCCTTCCTGATTCTGAATTCTTCCAACTTAAAACCACTGCTGCGAGTCCTGTCTTGGCTAGATATTTTTAGCAAGCTATTTATATCCCTTTTATTTATTCCTGATTTCTAATTATACATCTCAATCATATCCCCCCTAATTCTACGCCTTTCATTGTACGTTTCCCAGAGCATTTATATCCATTCTGTAATACGGTGACCAAAACTGAGCAGCATAGTCTAAATGAGGTCTAACCAAGGATATATAGAGTTGTGATGAATGGTTTGAAAAACCGACAAGTTGAAGATTGAGACACTTATGCAGCATATGGGAATCTTTATTCAGGAAACGTTTCGCCACACAGTGGCTTCATCAGTCCAATACAAAGAGGAAGGCGTAAGGAGAGGAGGAGTATGAGGTAATCAGTCCCTCAGCCTGGAGTCGATGTGTTCAGTCCATCAATCTTGTAGAATGTACAGCATAGGGCCGTAGACGTGGTTTATATACTGTAGAGAGGTGAGGTGAAGCAGGTGGAGGCGGGGTCATAGTGGTACCATCCACTAGTCGAAGTAGGTCTTCGTCCAAAGGTTGGGATCTTGTTACAAAGAATTCTTCAACACTTGTTCAACACTTGTTCTTCATATATAGAGTTGAAGAACAACCTGAGGACTCTTACTATTTATGCTTCTTGATGAAAGCAAGGGTCCTGTTAGCTTTACCGCGAACATTTATGCACTGTTGTCTTGATTTTAGGTTACCGCCAACCAGAACTCCCAAATCCTTTTCGCAATCAGTAATATTAAAATCTACATTGTTTAGTTTATATAAGCATAGTTATTTTCTTGACCAATGTTTAGAATTTTGCATTTTTCTATATTAAACTGCATCTGCTACTTCTCCGACCACTGCATCAGTCCATCCAAATCTTCCTGGAGTGCTTTGATGTCCTCACTGGAATGAACCAGGAGATCTATTTTGGTGTCATCAACAAACTTGCTTATGTTAATTAAGGGTCCTACACAGACCCCTGTGGAACACCACTTTTGACGCGCCCACACTGATTTCTTCCAATTGATGCAAACTCTCTGCTGCCTATCTGTCAATCATGACTCTAACCAGGAAAAAAATTCTCCTATTCCGTGTGCCTTAATTTTCCTCACCAGCCTCTGATGTGAAACTCTATCAAACACGTTACTGAAGTCCATATACACAATATCATATTCATTACCATGATCTACCTCCTCAGATACCTAGGTGAAAGAAAGTTAGTAAATTCGTAAGACAGGAACGCCCCTTTGTAAAACTGTGTTGAGATTCATTAATCAATTTATTCCTTTCAAGATGACTATAAATTGCTTCGGCAATTATTGATTCCATACATTTTCCTACTATGGAGGAAAGGCTTATTGGTCTATAGTTCGAAGCCAAGGACCTGTCACCTGCCTTGTAAATACGTATTACATTTGCCATTTTCCACTTATCAGGCACTATGCCAGTTTGTAGTGATATGTTAAAAAGATTAGCCAAAAGTATGCTAAGTTCCTCTTTACATTCCTTTAACACCCTTGCAAACAGTTCATCAGGACCTGGGGATTTGTTAGGTTTTAATTTCTCTGTTTGTCTGAGGACCATGTCACTAGTTACCCTAATCGTATATAGTTTATGATCGTCCTGTTCTACATAATTTATTATTTCTGGAATTTCGCTAGTATCTCCGGGAGTAAAAACTGAAAGGAAATAAGAGTTAAAATTTTTTACCTCAGGTCAGCTCACTGACCTGAGGTTCTTTCGAATGGGTCAATCTTTCCTCTAATTTTCCTTCTAAATACCTGAAAAAAAACTTCAGGGTTAGTCTTCGAATCCCTTGCCACTCTAACCACATAATATCTTTTAACATATCTTATTCCCTTTTTTATTTTTCTCTTTAACTGAATGTATTAATTTCTTAACTGCCCATCCCATCTTTTGATACGCCTATATATGACTCTTTTGACCAATGAGATGTAATCTATTGTTTATCCATTTGGAATCATTTTTGGTTTATCTAATTTCCCTACTTGGAAAATAAGTTGTCTGAGTAGCTAGAACTATGCTCTGAAAAACGTCATATTGGCATCCAACACCACCTACCTGACCCATAGTCAGGTTGTTCCAATGTAGCCCACTCAGGTAATTTCTCAATCTGCTTGACTTGGCAAGAACCAAGTCAAGCAGATTGTTTCCTCTGTTTTAAAACGCAATCCTGAATCGTATCAAGAAAGTCACTAGACTCAAAATTTCCTGTCACATTGTTCCAATCAATTTGTTTACAGTTAAAATCTATCATTAACACAACATTTTCATATCTAGACGCCTTATGAATTTTGTCCCATCCCTCTCAAGATTTGGGGGCCTCTAAATCACCCAAAATTAATTTGTCACGAATTTCGCAAAACTGTAGCCAAACAGATTTTGCGTCCTAAGTTTCTAATCTTATGTCTTGTCTGACAAAACAATTTAAATTATCTCTCACTTATATCGCCACTCCACCACCCTTCCTTTTGACCTTATCAGTTTACAGCCTTGTATGTGACATTCAGAAGGTATTTCTCCATCTTTCACGTTGAACCAGAGATTCCAGCCCCCCGGCTATTTAAGCCATTTTGGCTTAAATACCAACGCACTTCTTGCCGAATAGGGAAAGCGAGAATTTGTGAATGTAATAATTTCAAGAAAAAAAAATTCTGAATCTAAACTTATATTAAATATATTTAGTTGGATTAGACAAAATTAAACTGCGCTTGTCATATGGTTAGGAAAGATTTCTAAGGTTCTTTTGGTAAAAAATCATCAATTTTTATGTTAACTTCAATGAAAAAAAATAGCTTTAAATGAACAAGAGAAAATTTTAGAAAAGACTTAATTTTTAAATGAGTTCTTCCTAAATGACCAGTTTTACATATTCGGCACGACATATATATATATATATATATATATATATATATATATATATATATATATATATATATATATATATATATATATATATATATATATATATATATATATATATATATATATATATATATATATATTTATATATATATATATATATATATATATATATATATATATATATATATATATATCAACCCAGGGCTCCCAGTACCAACACTGACCTCCCTGACATTGCAGCAGGCGGAGAACTTCTAACCTTACAGGATGCTGATGTGTATAAAGCCGCTATGTCATTTCCACTGGGCTCAGCAGGAGGTTTCACCGGTTTAAGGCCTCAACACTTAAAACAAATACTCAGTCCAGCACTTGGTGAGGTTTCAGAGAGGCTGCTGTCTGAACCCACAAAATTTTCCAACCTGTGCCTGGGTGGCAGTGTCCCAGAGGCCATCAGACCTCTTTTCTTTGGTGCCTCATTGTGTGCCCTCCGGAAAAAGGATGGTGGAATCAGGCCCATTGCAGCTGGTAACACCCTTCTGCGCCTAGTCGCCAAGGCTGCAGTAAAAAGGCTGCTGCAATGCTGAAACCAACTCAGCTCGGTTTCGGCGTTCAACAGGGCTGTGAAGCAGCTGCCCACGCAGCACGAGTATATATCAACAACATGTCCGATGAAAAAGCATTGGTCAAATTGCACTTTGCAAACGCTTTCAACTCAGTCAGAAGGGATGCTGCTCTCCAAGCAGTTTATTGAAACTTCCCTTCCCTTTATCCCTTCATAGAATCGTGTTATAGTGTGACTTCCAAACTATTGTTTGGGGACCATGAAATTGACTCATATGAGGGCGTGCAACAGGGGGACCCTCTCGCCCCCTTTCTATTTTGTTTGGTCATCAAGGAAGTCACAGAAACACTCTCCAGCAAGCTCAATATCTGGTTCCAGGATGATGATACCCTAGCTGGCACAACAGAACCTCTCCTAGAACACATCAGTAAAATTTAATACATGGGAGAAAGCCTGGGCCTTTCTTTAAACCCCAAAATGTGAAATAGTTTCTACCATTCGACAGATGATCCAGAATATTAGTGCCATTTTACCAGGAGCACGAGCCATTGATCCAACCAATAGCATTCTCCTAGGTGCTCCTCTTGGGTCCAATGCCATCGATCTGATCCTACCTGATTTTCTACCTACTCACCAGGTGCCTGTCAATCCCAAAACTTATCTACTTTCTGAGAGGCTCCCTAGCCTTCAGCAGTCCAAAACTCAAAGAATATGACTCTCTCCTTAAGACCATGCTAGAAAGTGTATTGAATCTTTCCCTTGAAGATGGACAGTGGTTACAAGCCTCACTTCCGGTCAGGCTTGGGGGGCTGGGAGTACGTAGATCCTCCCAGATTGTTCTACCAGCTTTCCTATCCTCTTCCATAGCATCAAACGAGTTGATAAGACAAATTCTTACTGATAACCTCAGTGACTCAGCAGGAATACAGGACCCTAGCTATGCCAGTGCCATCACCGAATGGGAAACTCTTGCTGTTCCAGAATCAAACCCTTGTGCAGCACTGGCTCACAGTCAAGCTGGGATGGCCCGATCGCTGAAAAGGTACTTGCCAACATGCTCAGGGCTGCAACATCAGATAGGGAGACTGCCCATCTCCAAGCTGTGAACGCACCTCACTTCGGGAACTTCCTCTAAACAGTTCCAATATCGGCAATGGGAAAGTGACTCGACCCTAAGACCCTCCGTATTGCAGTGGCTCTGTGTCTTGCTGCCCCAATTCACACAGAATATACGTGTATTTGCAGCATAGCATAAGCAGACCAATATTGTCTACACAGTTTTAACTGTTCCAAAACCAAGGGCTGGCATGCAAGACACAATGAGGTCAACGACATCATAAAGAGAACCCTTGCTACAGCTGGATGCCCAGCTTAGAGGGAGCCCCGATCACTAGCAGCCAACAATACCCACAACCCAGCAAACCGCCCCAACGGGATCACCATCTATCCTTGGAAGTATTGCAAGCTCTTAGCATGGGACTATACCTGTGTGTCCACACTGCCTGACACCTATATCCATCACAGTGTGGAGCGACAGGAAGGAGCTGCTGACCACAGGGATTAGTATAAGATCAGCAAGTACAGGGACATAAACCAACAGTATCAATTTGTCCCAATGGGATCAGAAACCTTGGGATAATAGGGAAAAAAATGCCACACGTTTCCTTAAAGAATTGGGCTCCAGACTCATCGAAAACAACAGGGACCCAAGGGCAGCCACTTTCATGTTCCAGTGCCTCAGCATGGCCATCCAGAGGAAAAATGCTTGCTGCATACTTGGCTCGCGTCCAGCTTCGAAGGAGCTGGAGGAAATTCATGATCTTTAACCCATTGTACCATTGTATTCATGTTTGTGTTTTCTGTAAATGTATTCTGTTTATTAATAAATGTTCACATAGAATATAAATTATAGAGGGTGGTAGTAGAAGAAAATATTCAAACAGCTCCAGGGAGAACCTTGAGTTTTCCCTGAGGTACGTTTATTGTCTTTTCTGAGGATGAGGACTGTATAGCCCTTGTGGCTTAGCGCTTCTTTTTGATTATAATAATAATAATCTGAGGATGAGGATCCCCATTCCAGCTATAGAGGTGGTACTTCCATATATATATATATATATATATATATATATATATATATATATATATATATATATATATATATATATATATATATATATATATATATATGTCGTGCCGAATATGTAAAACTGGTCAATTAGCAAGAACTCATTTAAAATTAAGTCCTTTCTGAAATTTTCTCTTATACGTTTAAAGATATATTTTTTTCATTAATGTTAATGTAAAATTTTTTAATTTTGCACCAAAAAAAATCTTAGAAAACTTACCTAACCTTATTATAAAAAGAGCAATTTATTTTAGCCTAACCCAACTAAATATATTTTAAATACGTTTAGAATAATTTAGTACTAAACAAACACAATCAAATATATTTTTTTCGTTAGGTTCAGAATGATTTTGGCGAAATTATTGCATACACAAATTTTCACTTGTCCTATATGGCAAGATGAACGTTGCTATTTAAGCCAAGATCGCAAGTTCTGCCTATTCGGCACGACATATATATATAGATGGGGTCCACCTCTGGTGTATATTGTGGTACCCACAGCCTCGGAGAAGTGGATAAAAAAGCTTCAAAGAAGAAAATTTAGATTTCTTCCTGAAGCTGTTGGAATATTCCACTTCCAATACCACTCCATCTTTTCATTCTTTTTTACCAATAGGTATATTTTATTACCTAATATGGTACAGAAGTTTTAAGAGATACATTGTTAATACAAAGATGGCACATAGAGTACATGAGGTGTGAGAAATACATGTCTAGTACATAATGTTACGTGTTTGTCACTGATTATAAGGCGAAAATCTCATCCAGCTCCTCAGAGCTGGGGCGTGTGCCCAAAATACAGCAGGCATTACCCCTTTGAACAGCCGCACTGAGCCGCTGGAACAGAAAACTAGCTGCCCTGGGATCCCTAGTTACCCTGATGAGTCTTTTGCCTAGCTCCTTAAGTAACGTAGATGCACTCTTTCCCCATGAGCCAAGGGTCTCTGAGCCTATGGGAACAAATATATAATGATGAACAAGTTTTCCATATTTTCTAGACTTTTGGGACTCCCTGAAGCTGACAGCGGCCCCTCCTTCCTCCCTGGTGCATTGGAGATAGCTATCAGCCAAGGTAGATGCACATGTATAGTCCCACACCCAGCGCCGGATTACCGCAAAGGCAAACTAGGCATTTGCCTAGGGCCCCGCGTATTTGGGGGCCCCGCGGTCCAAGGGGTTCAGGGGCTCATCCAAGACTGCGTGTTGCAACCCCTGAATGGGTTGCAATGATTAATATGTATATATATATATATATATATATATATAATTATTGCCTTTTCATATAATTTTATATTGCTTATGTTTGCGATAATAGCTAAATCGTAAATATATTGCTTTATATTATTATTTGACTTATGTTGTGAGGTAGGATGTAACATATTATGTGCTCAGTTCAAGTCTTGATTGTCTAACTACTGTAATTATCGCTCTTTGCTCGTTAGACTGCCTGTTTGTGTTTCTGAGCTGCAGCTGTCCACGGAGCTATCACGTGATCGAGGGGGGGTGTCCTCACCTCGCCTGAAGTATTCAGTCTGGTCTAGACTCTCTTGGTGGTTGGACAGATTGTCTGTCTCATTATTCTTGTTAGTTCTGTAGAACTCTGTTCACAGAACATTGTATAGACTTAGTGATTTTCGACGTACTGAGGTTGTGTGTCGCTTAGACACTCTGAGCAACTCAGGTCCTGAGCTGCAGCTTCTGACCTAATTTGTACTGGTATCTGTGTATTATCACAGTCGGGGATTTTCTTATGCTGAACTTAGATTCAGTAGTATGGGAGTTTTGTGACTTTTGTGGAGGATCTGCAGATGGTCCCTACTTAGTGTCGTTATATTATCTCCTTGATCCTGATTGTGTTGCAGTTGCTTGTTATATTGCTATTGGGTTTAGCATTCTTTTTGTTGTTCAAGCAGACTGTTCTGATTGCCAGTTGGTCAAGAAGTTAGTTTATGTGAGAACTTTGTCAGTCACTTGTTTAAGTCTGGTCGAGTCTTGAGACATAGCGAACTACTTAGAGCACTTACACACATACACAAACGTACTTGTACATATTTGTAATATCTTATTAAATGTTAATGTACCAGACGGTACTTAAGAATTATAAATGTGATAAGTGCTTTCAGCACAATACTATTGTATACAAGAGAAGTGATTATTTTGTTGATTACTGTGATTAATTTAATTTAATTTAATTTGATAATATACCTCTAGACTTAATAAATTTATTAAATTTTAATTTCTCTAGTTAGTATCCTACCAGTTGTAATCCTGAATCACTATTGAATCATACTGATTTCTAATGGATAATTGGACAAGGATACTGACTACTTGTTACGAAAACCCAGTAACAGGCTGGATGCTAGAAGGGCAGTCCTTTCTAGTATTTACTGGAGATCTCTAAGCTTTTAGAATCACGTTTTTTGTAACACTGCGCACATGGTGCAAGTGCAAAGGGGTCCCTACCTAAAAAGTTTAAGTGTTTGGAGAGTAAAATTTATTTTTAAAAATTAATCAAAACAAAAATAAATGATGAAATAAAATAAAATAAAATAAATAAGCCTAACCATAGATGGCAACACTCAACACGCCTTTGTTTACATCAGAACAGCTGTGTTTTCCCGCTAATGGGTGACTATGGGAGATTCCTCTCCAATTTTCTGTAGTTTATATGATTTGATAGTCTTATGCATGATGCAATGATTACAATAATGGTCAGTGATTTATAAAGGGAATAATAGTGCTGTAGTGGTTATGCTGAATATAATAGGTAGATGATGTCACTACTTTAATAGCCTAATCTAGTAATACTATGCTGTCTTGAGTTTATTCTCTTTAAAATGCATGATTTAACAAGATAGTTATAATGGCTGTTGGTAAATGGTTTTGGTTGTCTTGATGTACTTTCCCTATTAAATTTAATCTAAATAGCCAGAATGTATTTAATTAGACCTTAAACAGGCTCACACCGAACCCCCCACCCCCAAGCTGGAAGGGGTCGCTTCGCTTACCCGTAACTCAAAGGGGCCCCGCCAATCTGAATAGCCTAGGGCCCGGAGACTTCTTAATCCGGCCCTGCCCACACCACCTGCATTTTCTCTACATCCACAGCAGGACTCGAACTTGCAAACTCTGTATCAGAGTAAGGAGTACTTTACCACGGAGCTAGACGGGTTACTATGATACAGAGCTTCCAGGTTCGAGTCCTGCTGTGGACGTAGAGAAAATACATGTAAATAATTTCGCCTGTTTGCGAATTGTTAAGGATATATATACATACATACATATATATATATATATATATATATATATATATATATATATATATATATATATATATATATATATATATATATATATATATATACATATATATACATATATTTATTTATTTGTTTATTTATTAATACATCGGCAGTTTCTCACCGAGGCAGGGAGACCTAAAGGAGAAGAAACACTTCATCATCACTCTCTCCATCACTGTCTTGCTAGAAGCTTACACTAAACTTCAAAAAGTGAAACATATCTCCACCCCTCGTCCAGAACCCAAGTAGAAGTATGTAATCACCTAATTGATCGCTACTAGGGTACTAGGTGTGTGTGTGTGTGTGTGTGTGTGTGTGTGTGTGTGTGTGTGTGTGTGTGAGTGTGAGTGTGGGTGTGCGTGTGCGTGTGTGTGTGTGTGTGTGTGTGTGTGTGTGTGTGTGTGTGTGTGTGTGTGTGCATTATTACAAAAAGATCTTTCTACATACATAACTATCTAATTAGTCCCTGACAATAACTAATTTTTTTGTTAAGCTCGACTACATACCTAGGCTACTACTTAATCATTTCTCTCGCTTCACACGCTGTGCGTCCGGGTTCAGTTCCCGGAAAGGGTAGAAACATTGGGCGCGTTTCCTTACACAGGTTGTCTATGTTCACCCACCAATAAAAATAGGTACCTGTGTTAGTCGACTGGTGGGGGTCACATCAAAAATAACCTAATTCGCGGGAAATGCTTTGCATAACAAGGGATTTTCTATATAGTAGTATGTCATTGATGTTAGCTATTGTCTGTATACCTTGTACATGTACTTGTAGAAATAAAGATATTATTATTATTATTATTATTATTATTATTATTATTATTATTATTATTATTATTAACACTATGTAAGTCGACACTTGTGACCACGAACATTCCTAAGGAAGAATACTGAACAAGGTTTAACAAGAGTGAAAATAGATTTGTCACTGATTGTGATTCTAATTTATTGGAGTGAAGGAGTGATTGAGGGATATTGTGATTTAGAGATTTGTTGAGTGTATGAGTTAGTGAATGAATCAGTGAGTAATTCAGATAGTGAACAATGGAGTGAGTGCATGAGTAAGGAAACGAGTAATTAATTGAGCAATAAGATTGTCTGCTACACAATGGTCATTAAGACAATGGAACTTCTACCCTGAACATCTTTTAAGCACTAAGACACATTTTTCACTGTATACACCTAGAGTGAGTGAGTGTGAGTGAAGGAGTAAGAGAGCATGTGAGTAAACGTATAACTGAGGTAGTCGAAGTGTGAGTGAGTGATGTGTGTTTGTATGTGTGTGTGTGTGTGTGTGTGTGTGTGTGTGTGTGTGTGTGAGGGCAGAAAGGAGGTAAGCAATTTCCCAGTAAAATATTCCTGGAAGTGGGGTAATCAAGAGAGTGGATGCACAGGGGTAGAGTTATATATGGAGTTTCAACCCAGGTCATCAACATCATCCTTCTTACTGCTTCCACTTAATGATCAGTTGACACGAATGTCTTCCCTGATAGGTGCGCACCTGCGCCACCGCGCAACTCACATTTCAAGGCCACATACCCATGATGCAGTGCACACTCTCAGTGATGGCAACTGCATTCACTGGTTCCATCTCGTTTCAAAATAAGGACTACCCAGAAACTATAATCCATCATCAACTGAAGTACCTTTGGATTGCATATCATATAATAATAATTAATAATATAATTATTAGTAATATAATTACGGGTACAATGTAGTGTAATTTTAACCAAAATTATATTTTCTAAATAATACGGTGCATTCAAAATATATGAGAACAGAGGCGAGGCGTAGTCGGCATGCTGGACCATGCTAGGTAGGTCCTTCTCAAGCTTTAAGCTTCTCACTCCTATTCTTGTCCAACATATTTATAAAGCTAGACAGTGAATTAGCTGCCAGCATGTACAGAGGGTAGCGAGTCATCCAGTAAGTTGGGGTAAACATACACGCGTCGCGTGTCTCTCTGTCATTTACTAGTCACGCAACGCAAGTGACATGTTAGACAAGAGTGCCCCAAATAAACTCAGTACCATACTAAATCATAACCTGAACGTTGCTTAGTAACGTAGGAGAGTGATATGAGAGTGGAGTAAGAGGCTAGCTAATTACCCATAATGCCTAGTAACGCAGGTTAGAGATATAAGTGTTGGATAGGAGTTGCTGAATTGACATTCAGTACCTAACTCCATCATGTTCTCAACGTAGGTAAGAAATATTAAATTCCACTCACAGGCAACTTAAAAAACTATCAATAATACGCTATTTAATGCATAAGAACGTTGTGCTAATACACCCGGAGGGAATTCTGGGGGTCAACGCCCCCACAGCCCGATCCGTAACCAGGTCGTGTAATATTCTGTATGAGACTGACAGCGTTTAAATCTTGTGGCTGGAACTGTAGCTTTCAAAGTGAATATCACAGTTCCAACGGGACACTGAGAAAGATGGTTGTAATACGAAACATTGTGAAAACGATCGTAAAGTAGACATGAGGAATAGAAACAATCTCTAAAAGGAAAGGAAATCACTAATGAAACCTTTCAACTCTCACTGAGCCACACAAAATTACCATTCTGTAATAGTGTCGTTTGTCAACATAAAACAAGTGCGAGGGGGCTTGGACATCCAGCAGGTTTATGTGAGTCTGTTTGATAGGGGTAGAGACAAATGGTTTTTATGATTGAGTATTCTAGCCTCAGTTTCATGTTCAAAGCTGACAAGAGTGGAACCGGCATGATCTGCTGCTGTAGGCCATCCACTTCAAGGTTATACGTGTTGTGCATTCAGAGATACTCTTCTGCATATCATTTTTGTAACGTGTAGTATTTCGAGTTACTTTCACCTTCCTGTCAGCTTAATTCAGTCTGCCTATAACTAACTCATATTTATTTACGATATGCATCTTGCATATAGTTCATAATCTCATCGCGAGTAACGAATAGTCCCTCATAGATAAATGAGGCAAATTCAGTGTGACAAAACAGAATTACTCTTCACATTCACAGTCCAATGATAAGAATGTGTTTCTGCAGGGGACTTCGGTATATATTTTAGCATATATATGAGTATAACAGATTAATGGGCTGAAAATGTATCTCCTAGCAAGGATATTTGAGCCTAGTCACTAGGCTGGCGCTTTGCCGTACCCCAACAGTACCGTACGGTAGAGCACCTTAAGCAAAATATTGTACAATAATTTACAACCCATTAACTGCATATACCGTTCTGGCATATGTAGTTAATGGGTTGTAAACTAAACATTAACACCAACCACCCTCACTTTTTATCCCATATATAAAGCAGTTAGTCTAGGAGATACATTTTCAACCCATTACTCTGTTATACCCATATATGCGAAAATATATACCTGTATATATCCCCTGCAGGAACACATTCTCATCATTGGACTATAATTGTGAAGAGTAATTCTGTTAGAACATAAGAACATAAGAAAGAAGGAACACTGCAACAGGCCTACTGACCCATGCGGACCAGGTCCATGTCCCCCCCCCCGGATTAGACCAATGACCCACCCCCCGGATTATCCCAATGACCCACCCAGTCTGGTCATCCCCACTCAAGGATGGAGTACTGTACCAGACCCAGCAGCACAAGCTAGTCAGGTCTCACACCCACCCACACCCACTCATGTATTTATCTAACCTATTTTTAAAACTACACAACGTTTTAGCCTCAATAACTGTACTCGGGAGCTTGTTCCACTCATCCACAACTCTATTACCAAACCAGTGCTTTCCTATATCCTTCCTGAATCCGAATTTTTCCAACTTGAAACCATTGCTGCGAGTCCTGTCTTGGCTGGAAATTTTCAGCACGCTATTTACATCCCCTTTGTTTATTCCTGTTTTCCATTTATACATCTCGATCATATCCGATCATACGTAAATCTCTGTTAGAACTGGCATGAAAACCTTGAATAGAATTTGCTTGAGAAACCTCTATGGGAACTGGCATAAGAAAGCTCTCTGAGAACTGCCATAACAAAGCTCTATGAGAACTAGCATAAGAAAGCTCTATGAGAACTGGCATGAGAAGCTCTATGACAATTACGCCAGCATGGAGAGCCACATTTAAAAGTCAGGTAAACAATCGTGAACTTTTATTAAGCTGAAGTAACTTTTAATCAGCAGCGACCGGAAGACTGTTACACCCTGTTGTTCATTATAAGTAGACTATTTCTACATACTTTTTCATGTTATTTTTGCTATTACACTTAATATTATAATCAGGAGGATTTCCATTAGTAGCTAAAATGAATTTACTCGACTTTATAATATTATCTGGTCGTATTACTTAGTTTTGTATATGGGTAGGTTGTTTAATTAGTGTCAACTGCTGGTGCAACCTGGCCAAGCACCGGTAGGTGTTTTGAGCTGCTCAACCCCTGCTCAGACCAAGTCAAAGTGGGCAGTTAAAGCCTCACTGAGTTCAGTTCATACCTTCCTCTGGACCAGGAAGGGTCTAGGGAAGGGTCCACCTCTAGACCAACATTCGCCTCCCTAGAAAATACCAGGAATTTTCGGAAACTCATTGCTAAGACATATCTCGGTTGGAAGAGGAGGTTGGGAAGCTCTTAGAGAAAGTGAAACCAAGTGATCAAGCCTGTGTGGTGTAGAGGGCTTAGTGCAGAGCGAACCCTATGTAAGAGCTCTAGCAATGTGGTATTCAAGTTTTTAAAGCAACGTCTGGGCTTGTACATATGTTTATATTTCCTGACTCGCTCAGAGCCATTTGTAAATATATGTCCTAGTACTGTGATGATTTAAGTTTTCTACTCATAGTGCAATATATGAAAAAAATGGATTTAAGTGGTTATGGTTATTAATAAATTAAATAGAAACCAAGGAAATTCCCTTTCCTCCACTACTGAAGACCCCTTGACGTGTTAAGTTGGTTAGTTTGTTACGAAAAGCACTATAACCCAGGGACCAACTGACTATGTTCGTAACAAAGACAAAATGATTAGTCAGCAACTTCAAGGAATTACAACTTTGACACGTGACACATAACACGAAGTGCACCATACAGGAAGCTCACGAGGTATACCTGGTGCACCATAAAGGAAGCTCACGTGGTATACCTAATGCACCATACAGGAACCTCACGTGTCATACCTGGTGCCCCATACAGGAAGATCACGTGTTATACCTGGTGCACCATACAGGAAGATCACGTGTTATACCTGGTGCACCATACAGGAAGATCACGTGTTATACCTGGTGCACCATACAGGAAGATCACGTGTTATACCTGGTGCACCATACAGGAAGATCACGTGTTATACCTGGTGCACCATACAGTTAGATCACGTGTTATACCTGGTGCACCATACAGGAAGATCACGTGTTATACCTGGTGCACCATACAGGAAGATCACGTGTTACACCTGGTGCCCCATACAGGAAGATCACGTGTTATACCTGGTGCACCATACAGGAAGTTCACGTGTTACACAAGGTGCACTATACCAGCTCCTCACGTGTTATACAAGGTGCACTGTACCTGATGTTCAAGTGTTATACAGCACATATTTACGTGTTACAAAACACATGTGCTATACAATAAATGTTCACGTGATACACATGTTCGCTTGTTATACAACACATGTTCACGTGTTATACAACACATGTTCACGTGTTATACAACACATGTTCACGTGTTATACAACACATGTTCACGTGTCATACAACACATGTTCACGTGTTATACAGCACATGTTCACGTGTTATACAGCACATGTTCACGTGTTATACACATGTTCACGTGTTATACACATGTTCACGTGTTATACAACACATGTTCACGTGTTATACAACACATGTTCACGTGTTATACAACACATGATCACGTGTTATACAACACATGATCACGTGTTATACAACACATGATCACGTGTTATACAACACATGTTCACGTGTTATACAACACGTGATCACGTGTTATACAACACGTGATCACGTGTTATACAACACATGATCACGTGTTATACAACACATGTTCACGTGTTATACAACACATGTTCACGTGTTATACAACACATGATCACGTGTTATACAACACATGATCACGTGTTATACAACACATGATCACGTGTTATATAACACATGTTCACGTGTTATATAACACATGTTCACGTGTTATACAACACATGTTCACGTGTTATACATGATCACGTGTTATACAACACATGTTCACGTGTTATACAACACATGTTCACGTGTCATACAACTCATGTTCACGTGTCATACAACACATGTTCACGTGTTATGCATGTTCACGTGTTATACAACACATGTTCACGTGTTATGCATGTTCACGTGTCATACAACACATGTTCACGTGTCATACAACACATGTTCACGTGTTATGCATGTTCACGTGTTATACAACACATGTTCACGTGTTATGCATGATCACGTGTTATACAATACAAGTCTACACGTATTGCATGATGTATTACATCAATCAAGTTCCTAACTTCTTCCACAACTTTAAATTAAACTTGGAGAAAGCTGGAGGTTGGTGTAGTGTTTCTTGCGTATACGCATCTATATGTAATTTCAGAGGACGAGTTCTAGCTCCTGGCTCTGGTGTTAAGTGGCTAAAATCGATTTCACTCCTTCCAAGTTTGGAAATTTATCTCTTGCTTCTTCCCGAAGCTGTGTATGTGATGCCTTTTCTTGAAGCTGTGTAGGTCATACGTCTACATGGCCTTCTTGAGGCTGAAGAAGAATAATGGAGTTCCACGTGACTTATCTGTGACTTGATTATTATTATTATAATCAAGGGGGAAGCGCTAAACCCGGAGGATTATACAGCACCTGGGGGCGGGGGGTGGAAGGCATTCAGGCTTAATTCGGGGAACTGGAGCACAGATCCAATTCCCTTAATCAAGAGCCCCTCACCAACATCAAGGAACCTTCCTTGAGGGGTATCTGTGACTTAAGCTTAAAGCTATACCCCTTGAACACAGTCCTGTCCAACATCTTAAGTTAAGCTAACATTTTATTTCTAGTTATCACCTGTATCCTGCTACTCCTATCCTGCAAGTTTGTCTTCCTTAGTTTCTCATAATGATATAAGTATCTTGTCTCTGGGACTAGTTACGTAGCATCCTGACATCTTTGAGCTTCATATGTATCTTTCCCTTCAAGCAGTTTCTCCGGGCTCTCGTTTCTCTTCTCTCAAACATCCTCTCTGCTTTATCAATTCTACTGTTGTCTAGCACAGTATGATTCAGTTATATTAGCCTCTTCTCATGGCTGACGCACCTGGACTCGGGAACCTGCCTCGCTGAATATTCTGCACTTCAGTGTCTAGCGCTTCATACTCGAAGATAGGCCTAACCTATGTTGTATAAAGAGTCCGGAATGGCTTTTTGTTGAAATTCTCAATGGTCGTTTTTAGATTTGCCAGGCAAGCATCGGCTGCCAAGGTTAATCGGCTGATGTAAACCTCTGGCTATACTCACCCCTAGGTCTTTCTATTTAAATGAGGTCTGCAGTTTCTGTCCCCCGGGCCTATACTCCATGTCTGGTTTTCTTGCGCCTTCCCTATCTCAATGAATTTGCATTTGCCATGCTTAAATTGAAGCAACCACTTATTTGACCAACCTTATATTTGGTCCAGATCCATTTTCAGGCTTTCCCCACCTTCATCTGATCTTATTCTTCTCATCACATTTGCATCATAAATTCATGTGAATCAGTCCCATCTGGAATATCATTCACATAAACTGGTCCTAATGCCAGTCCATTTCTGAATCCGTGCTGGTTATTGTTTATGGTACCATTCTGTTCAAGCGCTCTACCAGTCTTCTAACAGTCTTGTTGATTGCCGTGCAAGGTATGCAAAGGTATGGAAGTCAGTGAAACTGGGCTGTAGCTCAGTGGGTCTTGACAGTCTCCTGTCTTAAAAATAGGTACTACGCTCACTGTCTTCCAGATTTCTGGAAACTGTCCTGTGTTCAATGATTACTAGATCTCAGTTAATGGTTCCAACCTTGTATGATCCATAGTGACATCTTGTCAGATATACTAACCTAATTGTGGTTGTAATGGTCGAGCCACAGCTCTTGCCCCCGCCTCTTCGCTGGTCGCTACTTGGTCCACTTTCTCTCTCTCAGCTCCATGAGGTTTATCATATCTCGTCTTAAAGCTATTTATGGATCCTGCCTCCACTACACCACTCTCCAGATTCTTCCACATTCTGACAGCTCTTCTTAACATATCTCTGACTCATCTGAGTTTTCAACTTCTGTTTGTGACCCTTTGTTGCTGTGTCGCATCTCTGGAACATCCTATCCCTATCCACCTTGTCAATTCCTCTCAGTATTTTATATGTCGATATCATGTTCCCCCTGACCCTCCTGCCTTCCAGTGTCGTCAGGTCAATTTCCCTTAACCTTTCCTCGTAGGATTTACCCCGTAGCTCAGGGATTTTTTCTAATTTCTTGATGTCTTGAACCAGGTGTCGGTTCCATAGTGGTGATGCACTCATGCGCATGTGTGTGTGTGTGTGTGTGTGTGTGTGTGTGTGTGTGTGTGTGTGTGTGTGTGTGTGTGTGTGTGTGTGTGTGTGTGTGTGTGTGTGTGTGTGTGTGTGTGCGCGTGCGCTCACCTAATTTACCTAATTGTGGTTGCAGGGGTCGAGACTCGGTTCCTGGCCCCGCCTCTTCACTGACCGCTACTGGGTCCTCCCTCTCACTACATCGCTTGCCAGACTATTCCACTTCCTAACAACTCTGTGGCTGAAGAAATACTTCCTAACATACCTTTGACTCATCTGAGTCTTCAGCTTCCAATTGTGACTCCTTGTTTCTGTGTTCCATTTCTGGAACATGTCTCTGTCCACCCTGTCAATTCCTCGCAGTATATTGTATGTCGTACTCGTTATCATGTCTCCCCTGACCCTCCTGTCCTCCAGTATCGTCAGGCCGATTTCCGTTAACCTTTCTTCGTGGGGCATTCCCCTTAGCTCCGGAACTAGTCTTGTTACAAACCTTTGCACTTTGCGTGTGTGTGTGTGTGTGTGTGTGTGTGTGTGTGTGTGTGTGTGTGTGTGTGTGTGTGTGTGTGTGTGTCATAGTGAGAGTGACTTCGTGTAAACATGGAATAGCTATCAAAGTCTCCCGTTAGCTAAAACATCTAACTCTGTGGTACGGGTTTACGATCAGCCACAATTCCTCGAAATCAATAGCCCTTCACCGTCATTAATTAAGGCACCTCCCAAAACTTCCTTATTTATGCTTGAGTCTAGTTTAACCTTCAAGAAAAGAAATGCTTAAACTTCAATCAGATGATTCTGCCGGGAAGAAACACCGCCCATTGTTTCTTATTCGAATTTGATTTTCTTCCAATTTCATACCAGGAAAAAAAAGATTGTGGGAATGACTGGGTGAAGAGCAACAGTCAGGAAGAGTTGCCAGGAGGATGAATGAAGACAAAAGAATGTACCTTAAAAAGAGGAAGAGTTCATGAGTATACCTTCTCATTCCCCTCACATATAAATTGCTATTCTGACAAGAATGTTACTTAATGAAATGAAAGAAAAATGGAGAGTAAGTGAAGAGAAATATCCAATTACGTCATCTGGTTCATCAAATTAACATACATCGCCAGAGGGTCAAAGGTAAAGAAAAATACACGAATCCATGTAAATGTATATTCCATTCAGTATCTACGTTAATTATTAGTATAACAGTAAGCTGGAGATTTGTGTTTACAGTATGAATGTGGTATGTGAAGAGTACCTTACATTTATACGACGTCAGCCACACACCCATGTTGACCTACTCTCCCAACCAGAGAGTATAACAGTCAGGGCCCCGATGTTGTGCTAACTGTTGGTTGATCAGTCAACCAGGTGACGGTTCCTCAGCTCTGTGAAGCGACGCCATCGACTGGTGAGCCTGACTAGGCTAGTTTCCATTACCTCTGGTTGAAGACTGTTCTCACAGCGACTCTTGTTCGTATATACCATACTAAAAATATTCATTGTACATAGTGTATATGCTTATACAGAGTTCTGGTGAAGGAATGTATAAATTAAGAATTTATCTCCGCTGTTTTGCTTTGTCTCTGCACTGCCTAGCTGAGAAGTTTGCTGATTTATTTACGAACAGGTGCTACTTACCCACCAGACATCACATATGCTCATAAAAATTAATACGAATAAATTGGGTAATAGTGAATTGGTTAATTATGAATACATTTTTAACCTACGTTATCAAACATCTTGGCGACCGACGAACGTTACATTGTACGCCATAATTCCAACAGTCCACGGAAATATTGTATATACAGTGGTAAGGTTAAATCGATGAGTTATCTGCAAAATTCATTACGATATTCCACTTAAAGTGAATTACTATACCAAAGTGAAAATTATAGTCTAGCGATGTCAACAAAACAGGTGGGTCGCGACAGTGTAAGAAATAATGGACATATCACCAGTTGACTTCCTCAGGACATCAATGACTTCTATGCAAGTTTTTTATCGTTAATAAATCTTTCAAAAAACATGACTGCCAACTAAGGAATGAAAGAATTATTTAAGTCTTGAAAGAGAAAACAAAGTTGAATATTGTTTGCACTAAGTTGGGACACTCATGCCTAAGAGATAATAAAGCAACTCTTTTCTGAGACACTGACATATTTAAGTGACTGGCTAGATCAATCTCGATGCAAAATGGTACATGATACTTTTAGAGAAATATAAGAGAGTTAATGTGTTAGTACACGAATATCTTCCGGAAGTTGTGAGACCTATCATGGCAAAAATAAGGTATAAATACGAAGTATAAACGAGATAAATACGAGCTATTTACTTAACGTGGGAGGATTACTTGCTAGTTCGCTTCGTCAGGATTACTCTACCATAGGAGATATATCATGGTAAACACATTTTGTGATAAATATAAGCATATCAGTTAAACTGGGAAAGTAACCAGCTAGGTAAATTAAGATAAGATTAACATTGAGGGCTTTCAGTAAACAACAACTGGTGCATAAACAGAGAAACAATTTGACTTGAAGCTGCGGAGTATTTTCTCGGAAATAAATATATATATTTAAGATCATGTTTCTTGTGATCTTCCCTCCTCCCATCCTCAGCCTGATTACCTGGTCCTTGTCTGTTTTCCTCCTGATGTGGCTGTACAACAGCTTCGGGTCAGATTTGGCTTTAACTGCTGTGTCATTTTTGTATTATCGTTGGGCCTCCCTTCTTACCTGTGAATATTCTTTCCTGGCTCTACGACTGCTCTCCTTATTCTCATGGGTCCTTTGCTGTCTATACTTTTTCCAGCCCCTAGCACACTTGGTTTTGGCCTCTCTACACTTTTGGGTGAACCAAGGGCTCATCCTGGCTTTTTTGTTATTTCTGTTACTCTTGGGTACAAACCTCTCCTCAGTTTCCTTGCATATTGTTGCCACATATTCCATCATCTCATTTACTGACTTTCCTCTGTCCCACTGAACCCTGTGCAGGGAATTCTTCATGCCTGTGTAGTCCCTTCTCTTGTAGTTTGACTTCATTCGTCCTGCCCTTCCTGCTTCCCTCTCCACTTGTAACTCTACTGTGTATTCGAAACTCAAAACCACGTGGTCAGTGGCCCCGATGGGTCTTTCATATGTGATGTCCTCAGTGTCTGCACTACTCAAGGTGAATACTAGGTCCAGTCTTGCTGGTTCATCCTCTCCTCTCTCTCAGGTAGTGTCACTTACGTGTTGGCACATGAGGTTTTTCAGTACCACCTCCATCATCTTAGCCCTCCACGTTTTTGGGCCCCCATGTTAGCTCCAGATTCTCTCAGTTTCCTAGTGATTGAAGTCACTCGTAATCAGCAGCTTTGCCCTGCACGCATGAGCTCTTCTGGCCACTTCAGTCAGTGAGTCAACAATTGCACTATTACTCTCATCATACTCTTGTTTTGGCCTCCTTCTGTTCTGTGGTGGGTTATACATCACTGCAATTGTTAGGCAAGACACATATGCAACAGTTAGGTATCTTTA
>NC_091301.1:57817341-57879841 GCF_038502225.1 Cherax quadricarinatus | reverse complement strand
CCTCCTGTACTCGCACTGCTGTACCCTCCTGTACTCGCACTGCTGTACCCTCCTGTACTCGCACTGCTGTACCCTCCTGTACTCGCACTGCTGTACCCTCCTGTACTCGCTCTGCTGTACCCTCCTGTACTCGCACTGCTGTACCCTCCTGTACTCGCACTGCTGTACCCTCCTGTACTCGCACTGCTGTACCCTCCTGTACTCGCACTGCTGTACCCTCTTGTACTCGCTCTGCTGTACCCTCCTGTACTCGCACTGCTGTACCCTCCTGTTCTCGCACTGCTGTACCCTCCTGTACTCGCACTGCTGTACCCTCCTGTACTCGCTCTGCTGTACCCTCCTGTACTCGCACTGCTGTACCCTCCTGTACTCGCACTGCTGTACCCTCCTGTACTCGCTCTGCTGTACCCTCCTGTACTCGCACTGCTGTACCCTCCTGTACTCGCACTGCTGTACCCTCCTGTACTCGCTCTGCTGTACCCTCCTGTACTCGCACTGCTGTACCCTCCTGTACTCGCACTGCTGTACCCTCCTGTACTCGCTCTGCTGTACCCTCCTGTACTCGCACTGCTGTACCCTCCTGTACTCGCACTGCTGTACCCTCCTGTACTCGCACTGCTGTACCCTCCTGTACTCGCACTGCTGTACCCTCCTGTACTCGCTCTGCTGTACCCTCCTGTACTCGCACTGCTGTACCCTCCTGTGCTCGCACTGCTGTACCCTCCTGTACTCGCACTGCTGTACCCTCCTGTACTCGCACTGCTGTACCCTCCTGTACTCGCACTGCTGTACCCTCCTGTACTCGCTCTGCTCTACCCTCCTGTACTCGCACTGCTGTACCCTCCTGTACTCGCACTGCTGTACCCTCCTCTACTCGCTCTGCTGTACCCTCCTGTACTCGCACTGCTGTACCCTCCTGTACTCGCACTGCTGTACCCTCCTGTACTCGCTCTGCTGTACCCTCCTGTACTCGCACTGCTGTACCCTCCTGTACTCGCACTGCTGTACCCTCCTGTACTCGTATTGCTGTACCCTCCTGTACTCGCACTGCTGTTCCCTCCTGTACTTGCACTTCTGTACCCTCCTGTACTCGTGTTACAAAAAAACGCCATTCTAAAAGCTTAGAGATCTCCAGTGAATACTAGAAAGGACTGCCCTTCTAGCATCCAGCCTGTTACTGGGTTTTTGTAACAATTAGTCAGTATCCTTGTCCAATTATCCATTAGAATTCAATAAGAATTATTAGTACTTCAGGATTACAACTGGTAGGCTACTAACTAGAGAAATTAAAATTTAATAAATTTATTAATAATTAAGTTGTCTAGGCCTATATCAAAGTAAATTAAATTAAATTAATCACAGTAATCAAAATAATATTAATCACTTCTCTCGTGTACAGTATTATTGTGCAGAAAGCACATAACACATAAGTCTTAAGTACCGTCTGGTACATTAACATTTAATAATACAATATACAAATAAGTTTGTGTGTATGTGTGTAAGTGCTCTAAGTAGTTCGCTATGTCTCACGACTCGACTAGACTTAAACAACTGACTGACAAAGTCCTCAAATAAACTAACTTCTTGACCAACTGGCAATCAGAACAGTCTGCTTGAACAATAAAAAAAATGCTAAGCCCAATAGCAATATAACAAGCAACTGTGACACAGAATCAGGAACAAGGAGATAATATAACGACACTAAGTAGGGACCATCAGCAGATCCTCCACAAAAGTCACAAAACTCCCATAATACTGAATCTAAGTTCAGCATAAGAAAATCCCCGACTGTGATAATACACAGATACCAGTACAAGGTAGATCAGAAGCTACAGCTCAGGACCTGAGTTGCTCAGAGTGTCTATGCGACACACAACATCAGTACAACGTCGAAAATCACTAGTGTATACAATGTTCTGTGAACAGTCTCTCCAGAACTAACAATAAAGCTACAGAGACGATCCTCCAACAAGGGCCAATAAGGAAGAGTTAGGCACTTGTCAGGAATACGTCCAACCACCAAGAGAGTCTAGACCAGATTGAATACTTCAGGCGAGGTGTGATCACCCCCGCTCGATCACATGATAGCTCCGTGGACAGTTGCTGCCCAGCAACAGAAGCCGGCAGAATAACGAGCAAAGAGCGATAATTACAGTAGTTAGACAATCAAGACTTGAACTATGAGCACATAATGTTACATCCTACCTAACTACATGACTAAGTCAAATAATAATATAAAGCAATATATTTACGATTTAGCTATTATCGCAAATATAAGCAATATAAAATTATATGAAAAGATAAAATACATTATATACACATATATTATATACATCATATACATTGTAACCCATTCAGGGGTTGCAACAACTCGCTCTGCTGTACCCTCCTGTACTCGCACTTCTGTACCCTCCTGTACTTGCACAGCTGTACCCTTCTGTACTCGCACTGCTGTACCCTCCTGTACTCGCACAGCTGTACCCTTCTGTACTCGCACAGCTGTACCCTTCTGTACTCGCACTTCTGTACCCTCCTGTACTCGCACAGCTGTACCCTTCTGTACTCGCACAGCTGTACCCTTCTGTACTCGCACTGCTGTACCCTCCTGTACTCGCACAGCTGTACCCTTCTGTACTCGCACAGCTGTACCCTTCTGTACTCGCACTGCTGTACCCTCCTGTACTCGCACAGCTGTACCCTTCTGTACTCGCACTGCTGTACCCTCCTGTACTCGCACTTCTGTACCCTCCTGTACTCACACGTTTGTACCCTCCTGTACACATAATTTTGTACCCTCCTGTACTCGCACTTCTGTACCCTCCTGTACTCACACGTTTGTACCCTCCTGTACACATAATTTTGTACCCTCCTGTACTCGCACTTCTGTACCCTCCTGTACTCACACGTTTGTACCCTCCTGTACACATAATTTTGTACCCTCCTGTACTCGCACTTCTGTACCCTCCTGTACTCACACGTTTGTACCCTCCTGTACACATAATTTTGTACCCTCCTGTACTCGCACTTCTGTACCCTCCTGTACTCACACGTTTGTACCCTCCTGTACACATAATTTTGTACCCTCCTGTACTCGCACTTCTGTACCCTCCTGTACTCACACGTTTGTACCCTCCTGTACACATAATTTTGTACCCTCCTGTACTCGCACTTCTGTACCCTCCTGTACTCACACGTTTGTACCCTCCTGTACACATAATTTTGTACCCTCCTGTACTCGCACTTCTGTACCCTCCTGTACTCACACGTTTGTACCCTCCTGTACACATAATTTTGTACCCTCCTGTACTCGCACTTCTGTACCCTCCTGTACTCACACGTTTGTACCCTCCTGTACTCGCACTTCTGTACCATCCTGTACTCACACGTTTGTACCCTCCTGTACTCGCACTTCTGTACCATCCTGTACTCACACGTTTGTACCCTCCTGTACACATAATTTTGTACCCTCCTGTGCTCGCACTTTTGTAATCAAAAACTCTCGACGGTACTGAATCGAAAGTCATTCGTCTTTCATCTTCGTCTTGTCATCTTCCTCACTTTCATCTTCGTCTTTATTATCTTCCTCACTTTCATCTTCGTCTTTATTATCTTCCTCACTTTCATCTTCGTCTTTATTATCTTCCTCACTTTCATCTTCGTCTTTATTATCTTCCTCACTTTCATCTTCGTCTTGATCATCTTCCTCACTTTCATCTTCGTCTTTATTATCTTCCTCACTTTCATCTTCGTCTTGATCATCTTCCTCACTTTCATCTTCGTCTTTATTATCTTCCTCACTTTCATCTTCGTCTTGATCATCTTCCTCACTTTCATCTTCGTCTTTATTATCTTCCTCACTTTCATCTTCGTCTTGATCATCTTCCTCACTTTCATCTTCGTCTTTATTATCTTCCTCACTTTCATCTTCGTCTTGATCATCTTCCTCACTTTCATCTTCGTCTTGATCATCTTCCTCACTTTCACCTTCGTCTTGATCATCTTCCTCACTTTCACTCAACTAACATTTCTGGGTATTAAGCTCCTTACCTGAGTCTTTGCCTAACATTTACAAGTATGAGTTACGTGATTGGCTGTACCACTCATCATGTGTGGGTATGAGTTACATGATTGGCTGTACCACTCATCATGTGTGGGTATGAGTTACGTGATTGGTTGTACCACTCATCATGTGTGGGTATGAGTTACGTGATTGGTTGTAGCACTCACCATGTGTGGGTATGAGTTACGTGATTGGTTGTACCACTCATCATGTGTGGGTATGAGTTACGTGATTGGCTGTACCACTCACCATGTGTGGGTATGAGTTACGTGACTGGCTATACAACTCATCATGACTGACTGTGTCACTACTAGAGTGGTGGCTGTGTAAGCTCGATCAGTAATTATCAAGATAAACAATCTGTGGCTGTTTAATAATTAAACCAACATTAATTAGCATTTAAACCATCATCATCATCATTAGGAGATATATATATTACACAGCAATATATCATTTACAAAAATTATGTCATAATTAGTAAAAATGCTAATTATAGTATTGTTAATACAATGAGTGAGCAGGTAGTGGCAGCAGGAACAGGAAACTGAGCAGGTAGTGACAGCAGGAACAGGAAACTGAGCAAGTAGTGGCAGCAGGAACAGGAAACTGAGCAGGTAGTGACAGCAGGAACAGGAAACTGAGCAAGTAGTGGCAGCAGGAACAGGAAACTGAGCAGGTAGTGGCAGCAGGATCAGGAAACTGAGCAGGTAGTGTCAGCAGGAACAGGAAACTGAGCAGGTAGTGTCAGCAGGAACAGGAAACTGAGCAGGTAGTGTCAGCAGGAACAGGAAACTGAGCAGGTAGTGGCAGCAGGATCAGGAAACTGAGCAGGTAGTGGCAGCAGGATCAGGAAACTGAGTAGGTAGTGGCAGCAGGAACAAGAAACTGAGCAGGTAGTGGCAGCAGAAGCAGGAAACTGAGCAGGTAGTGACAGCAGAAGCAGGAAACTGAGCAGGTAGTGGCAGCAGGAACAAGAAACTGAGCGGGTAGTGGCAGCAGGAGCAGGAAACTGAGCAGGTAGTGGCAGCAGGAACAGGAAACTGAGCAGGTAGTGGCAGCAGGAACAGGAAACTGAGCAGGTAGTGGCAGCAGGAACAGGAAACTGAGCAGGTAGTGGCAGCAGGATCAGGAAACTGAGCAGGTAGTGGCAGCAGGATCAGGAAACTGAGTAGGTAGTGGAAGCAGAAGCAGGAAACTGAGCAGGTATTGACAGCAGGATCAGGAAACTGAGCAGGTAGTGGCAGCAGAAGCAGGAAACTGAGTAGGTAGTGGCAGCAGGAACATGAAACTGAGCAGGTAGTGGCAGCAGGAACAAGAAACTGAGCAGGTAGTGGCAGCAGAAGCAGGAAACTGAGCAGGTAGTGGCAGCAGGAACAAGAAACTGAGCAGGTAGTGGCAGCAGGAACATGAAAGTGAGCAGGTAGTGGCAGCAGGAACAAGAAACTGAGCAGGTAGTGGCAGCAGGAACAGGAAACTGAGCAGGTAGTGGCAGCAGGATCAGGAAACTGAGCAGGTAGTGTCAGCAGGATCAGGAAACTGAGCAGGTAGTGGAAGCAGAAGCAGGAAACTGAGCAGGTATTGACAGCAGGATCAGGAAACTGAGCAGGTAGTGGCAGCAGGATCAGGAAACTGAGCAGGTAGTGGCAGCAGGAACATGAAACTGAGCAGGTAGTGGCAGCAGGAACAAGAAACTGAGCAGGTAGTGGCAGCAGAAGCAGGAAACTGAGCAGGTAGTGGCAGCAGGAACAAGAAACTGAGCAGGTAGTGGCAGCAGGAACATGAAAGTGAGCAGGTAGTGGCAGCAGGAACAAGAAACTGAGCAGGTAGTGGCAGCAGGAACAGGAAACTGAGCAGGTAGTGGCAGCAGGAACATGAAACTGAGCAGGTAGTGACAGCAGGAGCAGGAAACTGAGCAGGTAGTGGCAGCAGAAGCAGGAAACTGAGTAGGTAGTGGCAGCAGGATCAGGAAACTGAGTAGGTAGTGGAAGCAGAAGCAGGAAACTGAGCAGGTAGTGTGAGCAGGAACAGGAAACTGAGCAGGTAGTGTCACCAGGAACAGGAAACTGAGCAGGTACTGTCAGCAGGAACAGGAAACTGAGCAGGTAGTGGCAGCAGGAACAAGAAACTGAGCAGGTAGTGGCAGCAGGAACATGAAACTGAGCAGGTAGTGGCAGCAGGAACAAGAAACTGAGCAGGTAGTGGCAGCAGGAACAGGAAACTGAGCAGGTAGTGGCAGCAGGAACAGGAAACTGAGCAGGTAGTGACAGCAAGAACAAGAAACTGAGCAGGTAGTGGCAGCAGGAACATGAAACTGAGCAGGTAGTAACAGCAGGAACAAGAAACTGAGCAGGTAGTGACAGCAGGAACAAGAAACTGAGCAGGTAGTAACAGCAGGAACAAGAAACTGAGCAGGTAGTGACAGCAGGAGCAAGAAACTGAGCAGGTAGTGACAGCAGGAACAAGAAACTGAGCAGGTAGTGGCAGCAGGAACAAGAAACTGAGTAGGTAGTGACAGCAGGAACAGGAAACTGAGCAAGTAGTGGCAACAGGAACAAGAAACTGAGCAGGTAGTGACAGCAGGAACAGGAAACTGAGCAGGTAGTGACAGCAGGAACAGGAAACTGAGCAGGTAGTGACAGCAGGAACAGGAAACTGAGCAGGTAGTGACAGCAGGAACAAGAAACTGAGCAGGTAGTGACAGCAGGAACAGGAAACTGAGCAGGTAGTGACAGCAGGAACAAGAAACTGAGCAGGTAGTGACAGCAGGAACAGGAAACTGAGCAGGTAGTGACAGCAGGAACAAGAAACTGAGCAGGTAGTGACAACAGGAACAGGAAACTGAGCAGGTAGTGACAGCAGGAACAAGAAACTGAGCAGGTAGTGGCAGCAGGAACAAGAAACTGAGCAGGTAGTGACAGCAGGAACAGGAAACTGAGCAGGTAGTGACAGCAGGAACAAGAAACTGAGCAGGTAGTAACAGCAGGAACAAGAAACTGAGCAGGTAGTGACAGCAGGAACAAGAAACTGAGCAGGTAGTGACAGCAGGAGCAAGAAACTGAGCAGGTAGTGACAGCAGGAACAAGAAACTGAGCAGGTAGTGACAGCAGGAACAAGAAACTGAGCAGGTAGTGACAGCAGGAACAAGAAACTGAGCAGGTAGTGGCAGCAGAAGCAGGAAACTGAACAGGTAGTGGCAGCAGGAACAGGAAACTGAGTATGTAGTGTCAGCAGGAACAGGAAACTGAGCAGGTAGTGACAGCAGGAACAAGAAACTGAGCAGGTAGTGACAGCAGGAACAAGAAACTGAGCAGGTAGTGGCAGCAGAAGCAGGAAACTGAGCAGGTAGTGACAGCAGGAACAAGAAACTGAGCAGGTAGTGGCAGCAGAAGCAGGAAACTGAGCAGGTAGTGACAGCAGGAACAAGAAACTGAGCAGGTAGTGACAGCATGAACAGGAAACTGAGCAGGTAGTGATAGCAGGAACAGGATACTAAGCAGGTAGTGACAGCAGGAGCAGGAAACTGAGCAAGTAGTGACAGCAGAAACAGGAAACTGAGCAGGTATTGACAGCAGGATCAGGAAACTGAGCAGGTAGTGGCAGCAGAAGCAGGAAACTGAGTAGGTAGTGTCAGCAGGAACAGGAAACTGAGCAGGTAGTGACAGCAGGAGCAGGAAACTGAGCAGGTAGTGACAGCAGGAGCAGGAAACTGAGCAGGTAGTGACAGCAGGAACACGATACTAAGCAGGTAGTGACAGCAGGAGCAGCAAACTGAGTTCAGTGAACGGAGAGTATTGCAGCAGGAACAGCAGGCAGAATTAAAAGTAGAAGCAGCGTCAGGAAGCTGTGAGAGTCAGTGTGTGAGAGAGTGAGAGAGATTGTGTGTGAGTGTAAGAAAAATTGTGAGAGTGAGAGACAGTGTGGGTGAGTGTCTATGGGAGAATGTGAAAGAGAACGTGTGAGAGAGAATGAGTGTAAGAGTATGTGTGCGAGAGATAGTGTGAAAGAGAATCTCTCACCTGGCACTCGTAGGTACCATTGTCTCTGGCTTGTAGGTACTTGATAGAGAGCGTCCAGTCATCAGCACCGTCACGGTGAGTGATGGAGAACCTCTCATCGTTGGTGTAGGTAAACACACCAGAGGTCAGCACGTGCCAGTCCCGACGTCGAATCCACGAAATCTGACACAAGAGAGAAAAAAAAGTATTTTTTAATACATTAATTATGGAGCGCAAAATGCGCAGGGGTGATACAGTGCCAGGCACTTGCAGTCGAAATAGAAAAAGTACTCGAGGAAGTCCTTATCAGACGGCATCTTCAGGCCATAATGAGAAATGTTACCACCAAAATTACAGACATTGCTACTCCCACAGGTTATAATTCTGAAGCACCTCGAGAGATAGACCAGCCACGACAAATAACTTTAGCCTGGTGGCTAAAGCTCCCGCTTCACACACGGAGGACCCGGGTTCGATTCCCGGCGGGTGGAAACATTTCGACACGTTTCCTTACACCTGTTGTCCTGTTCACCTAGCAGCAAATAGGTACCTGGGTGTTAGTCGACTGGTGTGGGTCGCATCCTGGGGGACAAGATTAAGGACACCAATGGAAATAAGTTAGACAGTCCTCGATGACGCACTGACTTTCTTGGGTTATGTTGGGTGGCTAACCCTCCGGGGTTAAAAATCCGAACGAAATCTTATTTTATCTAACTGGATCATTTACAAAGTCACACTGTCACAGTGTAACTTTGTAAATGGTCCAAGTCGAACTGAAAAGTCGTCGTAAGCTCCTCTCTCTGTGCGCGAGTTATTCGTTTATTCGGCGCATGTCACACTGCAATAAAGACAACCTCCGGACCAGTGAACCGGGTGCTAAGGATTTAATGATCAATAGTGACACCATTGTTATATCAGTACCACGGTTCATCGGCCAATCACAGACAAACCCGTCAAAGCTGTGAAACAATGTGGTTCACTTGTGAAGTGAGCATTGGCAGACTTGTCTGGGCTGCTGGTTGTATATAGCACATTGTCTGGCTCACGCATTTTTCCTCATGTGTTCACCATGTTTTATACTCTTTGATTACTGTACATAGTGTAAATAGTGTACGTATTGTAAATACCAGTTTTGGTGTAGGAAATACGTCATATACTACCGTTAAGTTATGATTGCTCCACTTTGGTCCCATTACAACCAGGTGCGCAGGACATTCCATATCTGTGTTCGTAAGTAACACCTAAACACAGTCCATTTTTTAAAGATTTAAAATGCAGTGCAAAGACAGAATGAACCGAACAGACAGACAAGGCATTCTTCTCACTCGTTATAATTACATGCTAACCCATTACTCTAAACCAGTAACCAAATGGCAAGCTTTAGCTATTAGCAGGATTAATTTCACCTCAGGGATATACTCATTTATTTTAAGGGAATATATAACTCAGGAGGAGCGTTGAGCACAGTGGAATTAATTATATTATTATGTAGACCAGCTACAAGCTCCAGCGATCATTACTGGTGATCGTAGTCAAACGTCCCAACAGGGAACAGAGACGTTCCGTGTTGGGACGTTTGTGACTTGATAAAGGCCACTGTGTGGGCGAAACGTTGCCAATAAAGGATCACATTATACTGCTTAAGTGTTTATATTTCCATTGTGTCGGTATTTTATACCATTTATTTCCACGGAACAGAGACACACAATACAGCAGAACTTGATCTATAACTACCTCACCATGTGTTCTTCTCTCGCCAGCAGACCTTCCCACATATTTTAACTAGAAAACTGTTTAGCAAGCATCGCTTGATGTATGTATTGGGTCAGTGCAATTTAAACTTGAAGCTGAGCGCTATTCCGAACTAGACATTAGAAAGGACCACAAATCACTCGTAATGAAATTCCGCAATTACGTATCACTCTCATCCCCATTTTTACCTTCAAAATGGAAGGTTAAAACATTGAACAGAACCCGGCAGGTAATACCGATGATCCATGTTTAGACGACGCAAACCTGGGGTCGACAATATCTGAAATCACAGCAGATTTAAACCATGCTGCTGCATCACTTCTTACTTACATGGTTCAATACCCTGCACGGTTGGGAACATTGGGCATGTTTCCTCACGCTTGCTGTCCCTGTTCACCTAGCAGAAGGTAGGTAGCTTGGAGTTAGTCACTTTACACCTGCTGTTTCGATTTACCTATTAACAAGTAGGTGCCTGGGTGTTAGTCACCTTGCACCTCTTGTCCCTGTTCGCCTAGCAGAAGGTAGGTACCTGGGTGTTAGTCACCTTTCATTTAGCTCTAAGTTATAATAGTCACCTTACACCTGCTGTCACTGCTCACCTAGCAGTAAGTAGGTAGCAGGGAATTTTGCAGGATACTGCGTTGTTGCAATAAATTTGTAATGGAGAAATTTTGTAGTGTGGCGAAGCTACAAAAAATAGAATTAGTGCTGAAGTGAACGCGAACTGAACATCAGATGGACGCGTTCGAAATAAAAGACGTACTGAAAGAGAGGTTTGTGCAGTGACTAGCAGTCGCTGGTACAGCGTGACGAAGCCAACATGGAGCTAACTACCTTAATCTCTTTATTTACTACAAGTACATGTACATGGTGTACAGGCCTAGTTGACATCAATGACATACTACTATATGGTAAGCTCCTTGTTATGAGTCTTTGGCTGTAGACTGGCTTTGAGTTTATCTTTATGCTCATCTAGGCCCAGGTATAGGCTTTGACCTATTGTTGAGTGGGAGTCGGTGTGTTGGGTAGGAGCCAGCTAGGAGAGTGGGGGTTATAGCTGCCCAGCTGGTACCTAGAGTATTGTTTATGGTTTCTGCTCTGTCCTAGTCATAATTAACTAGTAGCGGTGTACTAGTGTATTTTCTGTGAAGTGTGTTGAACGCAAGTTTTGTGTTGTATATATTATTACTGACAATTTAGTAATAGTATACACAAATAATACATGCAACACAAAAATATACCACTCTTAGCTCCTCCTATGCATGGGGGACTTTATACAAACTTTGTAAATACTTTATACATACTCTTAGGTATTACCCCCCTTACCTCCATGTTAATTTCGTAACACTGTGTGTTAGTCACCTTACACCTACTGCCCTTGTTCACCTAGCAGTAAGTAGGTACCTGTGTTAGTCACCTTATCTGCTATCACTGTTCACGTAGAAGTATGTTGGTACCTGGCTGTTGGTCACCTTACACCTGCTGTCCCCGTTCATATAGCAATAAGCAGGGACCTGTGTGTTAGTCACAGTAAACCTGGTATCACTGTACTCCTAGCAGTAAGTAGGTTTCTAGCAGTAAGGAGGAATCTGGGTGTTAGTCACCTTACACCTGCTGTCAATGATCACCTGGCAGTAAGTACCTGGGTGTTAGTCACCTTACACCTGCTGTCAGTGTATACCTAGTAGTAAGTAGGTAGGTACCTGAGTGTTAATCACCTTACACCTGCTCTCCCTGTTCACCAAGGAGTTAGTAGGTACCTGTGCGTTAGTCGACTGGTGTGGGTGGCAGCCTGTGGAACAAGAATAAAGGACCAGAATGGAAATAAGACAGACAGTCCTCGGTGATGCACTGACTCTCTTGGGTCATCCTGGATGATTAAAAAATCGAACAGATCAAATGTGGCGTTCTGCTAAACTCGCCAGGGACAAGTAAATACTTTAGTAGATCATCTCGCACTCACACTGTCCACCCCTTTCTTACATAAACAACAAACCTTGTTCACACAGGAAATCAAGTGATAATGTTCACCATCTATGCCGGGTACAGTTCACTACTTACCTCCAGTGAGCTTACCTCACACTCACACAGCTCTCCTCAGGAAAGACAGTCGGTGAAGATAACAGTTTCTATAAACCCATCAAATACAATCGGTCATCTTTACAATCAGTCATTCTCGACTTAATTAACCAGTGCTTGACACAAGTACAACAGAAATCTAATAATATTCTCCCTCTTCATAAGCCCTGGGAAAACCTGTCAAAATCAGCATCACAGAAACCTATTTCACTGTTATCCTGCATTAGTAAGGTCAGGAAGTGACTTGGTTACCCACACATTCCATCTTGTCTAGAGAATAATCATTTTGTTCAGTCATTTGAAGTTGATATTAAATACTAGTACTTATCATTAGATCCGCTTCCATTTCTAGAACATAAAATTCACCCATGTTGTTGCAAAACAAGTCTTCTTGAAATATATAATAATGTGTCTCACATATATCCATATTAACACTGTTAGGAAAATGAACACAGATGTGACCTTTTATCATGGCAACGTTTCCCAACTTTATGACAATAAAATGTCATATTAGTTTCAGCTGTGGCTATTTACCAAACATTTTGTCTGTAATTCTACCATTATTCCACATTAACGCTGGAGTTTCACTAGCATACGTTCTAAGCGCTTTCCGAATCATTTCTTTCCTGTGTTCCAAAACACACATCCAGCACACATCTCGGCATATGTAGATCGTTTAATGTTACAGTTTTTCCGACAACGCTTTATTGTTTACTACAGCCACAATACAAAACGAAGGTCCCATTGGAATTACCAATGGGACCTGCAACTCACTGTAGACTGAACCTCTTTAATTAATTCCTTCACCATAAAATACGACTATAACAAGAACTGCCCACCAGCTGTAAACATTCCCATCAAACATAAAATAATATACACATACCAAGGAATGTATCTTGATTCGCCCCTCAGAACCTGGAAAGACCACATCACACACTTCCATCATACCAGCCAGGCGAGACTCACCAGCCTCTGAATTCTAACTGGTACGTACGTGGGTTTTATCAAGTCACAAACTTGTGACTCGATAAAGCTCACTGTGTGTGCGAAACATTGTTAATAAAGGATTGTGTTATACTAATTTGAATCTATATCCACTACATGTTACTGTTGGTAAGCGTACGCATCAAGAGCGCCATCAAACCTCCAGAAACTGGATACTGGTCATATCGCTGCACTGGTGGGCCCACAAGACACCTCTTCAGAAAACCGACAATTGATGGAATGAACACATCGACTCCAGGCTGAGGGACTGATTACCTCAAACTCCTCCTCCTCTACCACCGTTCCTCGCCGTGTTAATCTGACTAGCGAAATGTTTCCACAATAAAGATTTACAAATGTTGCACAAGTGTCTCATTCATCGTTTGCCTCCTTCCCTGCGTTTCTGCACATCAGACGCAGCCATATAGCTCCGAAATGACTCCTGTCATCTCTTCAAATGAACCCACTTGATCGTACATCCACAACTCATTCTAAAAAGGAATGCTGCATAAACTCTCCTATCAACACATCTTTCAAGACTGTTCGGCTTTTCGTAGTTCCTTATAGAACTACGAAAAGCTTTGGTTAAACGATCAAAATCTGCAGGAGCGGCTCATCAAATGACTACAACCCGCGTCAGGAATCTTACCTAACCTAGCTCACCTTGACAAGGATGCATCCACATCATCAAATGCAGCAAGGTGTTTATACATCTGCAATGCACAGTCTTCATGCAGATTCCACAGAAATATATAGACGGATTATTAATCCTCATTGATAATGCACTCTATGTGATATCTGCATTGTGGATTCCTCGCTTCCGTCTCAAAATAGGTAGAAAATACTACAAGACTTTCCTGACTTTATAGCTGAATTCTACGGGACTTCTAGTATTATTTAACACACTGCCTGTTGGCAGTTATACAATTAGCAACGACTTCAAACTGCTATCCAGGGTCATACACGTCACTCCAAAAGTTACAAGGAACTTGTATATTCCTTTCTCACCATCCTACACCATTCCAACGGACACGACATATTACTGCAGTGGGCACCTGCACACCGCTACATCACACACAATGGTATAGTTGATGAGCTAGCCAAGGCAGTACATAATACAACATTCACCTCACTATTACTAACTCCTAAACATCCCCCTAAAACATTTTTTTCATTCTTTCTTAAAATATGTCTTCACGTTTGGCACTTCGAGATCGTGGCTGGCTGGAGTCTCTAGCTCCTGGTTTCCGTCTTTTCTGGCTAAACTGTGTCTCTGGACACACCTCCCTGAGATTTCCTGCAGTCACTTCTCATTGCATTTGCTTCTGAAGAAGCGTTTGAAATTGCAGTGCGAAAGGCCTAGCCGGACATCATACTCTTTCCCCTCCATTGGTTGTTGTGCATTATTGATCTCTTGTTTGTGATTGTTGCACACACACACACACACACACACACGCATAAAGTTATACATTATATATATAAGTAAGTTGGTGGGAGTATTCTTACCTGTTTGTCACCAATCATGCGGACGGAGCAAGGAAGGAAGGCAGTGTAGCCGAGCTGGGCCTTCACGTTCACCATGGTGTTGTTCTCGACGCCCACCCACGCCCCGGACTCTGTGGATGACGAGAAACCTACTATCATTCTTCTCGTCTGCACTAGGCTGGAAACCCAAGCCCAAATGTTGCTCATCATCCGACCTCTCCAGATTTTCATAACATAATTATTGATTTTAAAACGTAAGAATGGAGGAACATTCCAGCCGGCCTTATGGATTTTTGGATTATAAGAATATAATATCATGAATTTTCAGGCTTGTAAATTTTGTAAATATATGTTTAATGGTATTTATAACGGTCTGATGTATTTACAGTAGATTAGGTTATGGTAGACTGGGACCACCTATTATTAACTTCTAGCATGACACTAGCACAGAAATATATATCTCTTCTAATCAAACGTAATCAATTAATACAAAAACACAGACCAATATTGTCTAAACAGAAAATTGTTAAAGAATCTTTGAGCCATCATAGGATTTTATGGTGAGAAACGAGAAGTGCAGAGTATAAATGACGTATTATAGCGCCATAAAATTATACTTTAAAACATATACAGAGGTAACTGGATGTATATTATATGGGAAAAATTAACCCAGTGATCATGTCTTTACATCAAGGGAAACTGTAAACAGCAACGATAGTTTGGTAACGCCGTTGTAGACTCTCGATCAATTATAAACCTTTACCATCACGAAGGATTCACGCCACAATACCTCCTAGTCTGGAGCAATTCACGTCACAATACCTCCTAGTCTGGAACAATTCACCTCACAATACCTCCTAGTCTGGAGCAATTCACGTCACAATACCTCATAGTCTGGAACAATTCACGTCACAATACCTCCTAGTCTGGAACGATTCACGTAACAATACCTCCTAGTATGGAGCAGTTCACGTCACAGTACCTCCTAGTCTAGAACAATTCATGTCACAATACCTTCTAGACTAGAACAATTCATGTCACAATACTTCCTAGTCTAGAACAATTCACGTCACAATTCTTCCTAGACTAGTACAATTCACGTCACAATACCTCCTAGTCTAGAACAATTCACGTCTCAATACTTCCTAGTCTAGAACAATTCACGTCACAGTATCTCCTAGTCTAGAACAATTCACGTCACAGTATTTCATAGTCTGGAACAATACACGTTACAATGCCTCCTAGTCTGGAACAATTCACTTCACACTATCTCCTAGTCTAGAACAGTTCATGTCACAATACTTTCTAGACTGGAACAATTCACGTCATAGTACTTCCTAATGTGGAACAATTCATTTCACACTACCTCCTAGTCTAGAACAATTCACGTCACAATACTCCCTAGTCTGGAACAATTCATGTCGCAGTACCTTCTCGTCTGGAGCAATTCACGCCACATTACCTCCTAGTCTAGAACAATTCACGTCACAATACTTCCTAGTCTGGAACAATTCATGTCGCAGTACCTCCTAGTCTAGAACAAATCACGCCACAATACCTCCTAGTCTGGAACAATTCACGTCACAATACCTTCTTGTCTGGAACGGTTCACAAAGATGCCTACTACGGAACACCAAGCATCTCCCCATATTAAGTACTGCCCATCTAGGTATGAACCTACTAAAGCATCGTTATTGTTCCATTAAAAATTTATACCCCATTTGTTCATCTGCCTCCTTGTATTATCTATACTACTAATTCTAGCTGACTCTGTAGTACAAGACTGAAGCCACTTTTTAAATATAATAATGTGTACATGTCTCATTGTACTACTTGTCGGTACTGTTATGTCACATCATCCATCCTTTCTGGAGATAACTAATTATGGTAGTATATTTAGTTGCCATCCAGGATAAAAAGTGTCCTGGCAACTTTATTCACCCTGAAGGTAGATAAATGACTTTCATTTTTATTATATCCGAGTGACTTTAGCCTTTTAGGATACACTTTCAAATACTTTATTTATAGATCATGAAAAGAAGTGTAGAAGCTTTGGAAAAATTACTTACAAACCCATCTGACGAAATATAATTATGGATTCAAGAAGAAGGTCGAAGAAGCTGCCTGGTTTTTTCCTTCCCCCATTTTTTCGTTTCATAATTCATTCGTAAGACGAGAAGGTCTCTTCTGAGCAGCTGTAAAGTTTACCTCGCTGATCCAATGTGATAGTATTAGCAAGATTTATCCAACGATCAACTAATGCAGGTCTTCTATAGAACAAAATTGTAGAACCCATTGAAGGTTACCTGAAATGGGTTCGATATCCTTTAAAGGGCTCTGCTGATTAGTTTCAAACTTTTTAAAATGAGTTTTCTGCTTAAATAACACTGCAGAGTGAAAGTGGAATTTGTTGGTGTACGTTTGAAATTTTTATTTCTGCTAAACTAAATCAATTTTGATCCTACCTCTTCTAAGCGACTTCACTATTTAATGGAAGCTGCATTTTAAGGACACCCGAGTACCCACTAAACTTAGTTTGAATACTGGCAAATTTGTTAGTATTCTGAATTTAACTAAAGGACTTATAATCATTTAAATCCGTATGTTAACTGAACAACAACTCTTCAGAAGACTTTTGTATTTTCAACATTGATGTATATCATGGGAATCATGGTTCACATTGTTGTACCATTGATGTATATCATGGGAATCATGGTTCACATTGTTGTACCATTGATGTATATCATGGGAATCATGGTTCACATTGTTGTACCATTGATGTATATCATGGGAATCATGGTTCACATTGTTGTACCATTGATGTATATCATGGGAATCATGGTTCACATTATTGTACCATTGATGTATATCATGGCAGTCATGGTTCACATTGTTGTAACATTGATGTATATCATGGCAGTCATGGTTCACATTGTTGTAACATTGATGTATATCATGGGAATCATGGTTCACATTGTTGTAACATTGATGTATATCATGGGAATCATGGTTCACATTGTTGTAACATTGATGTATATCATGGCAATCATGGTTCACATTGTTGTAACATTGATGTATATCATGGCAGTCATGGTTCACATTGTTGTAACATTGATGTATATCATGGCAATCATGGTTCACATTGTTGTACCATTGATGTATATCATGGGAATCATGGTTCACATTGTTGTACCATTGATGAATATCATGGCAGTCATGGTTCACATTGTTCTCGCGCTCCAAATGTCCTCATAAAGTATTTTTTTAAATAAACGGTAATATTGATTTTCTATCATTAATAAATTCCTGGTGACATCGGCTTCAGAATATTAATACTGATGTATTGTTTAGATTTAGTATAGATTTAAAACGTTACTTAAATTCTTTAAAAAAAATTCTGAATGACATAAATCTTCAATGGCTGATGAATTTTACGACATATATATATATATATATATATATATATATATATATATATATATATATATATATATATATATATATATATATATATATATATATATATATATATATATATATATATATATATATCTATATATATATGTATATATATATCTATATATATATATATATATATATATATATATATACATTTATACATTATATATATATATATATATATATATATATATATATATAATCTATATATATATGTATATATATATCTATATATATATATATATATATATCTATATATATATGTATATATATATATATATATATATATATATATATATATATATATATATATATATATATATATATATATATATATATATATATTAGAACTGGACAAGATTCCAATGCTCTATTTATTCATGTAAGAGATTTTAACCATCCAATTGATTTTCAAAACGTTGAGAAAGTAGTATCAAGCAAGTCCATGGTCGACAGGAATATAATTGAATCTTGTTTCATAAAAAGCAGTTTTGACAATAATATGAATATTTCCTTTGGTTTATATAAATTAGATCCATTTATAATTAATAGAATTTGGGAAGAATTTAATAATACACTGGACAAATAATTTTTAAATTTTCTTGGGTAGAATAGTTTGTGGGGTGAGTTGTGCAAAGGACCTATCCAAGTTGGGTCGGCGCACGTCAGGTGTTTAACCGTTGTGGGATCTGATAGTGAGGTGCTGGCCAGACCCCTTATATAGCTTCCTTGGATGCTTCACTTTCATAGTTCCTTGATAATGTGAGTAGTCACGAAAGCGCTTGGAATTTCTCTCTTCTGTCAGAGTGTTTGTTTGTCATATAAATATATATATATAAATATATATATATATATATATATATATATATATATAAATATATATATATATATATATATATAAATATATATATATATATATATATATATATATATATATTGGTTTAGGCAGTTTAGTGGGCAAAATTTATTGGATTTTGTGCAAGAACTGGATAATGTATTTTTTGGTCGCTCTCAAACTTTTAGTGCTAATTCGATTTCCATAATAGAAGCTTCTCTTTGTTAGTCGTGGAAATTATATTAAGCCCTTTTTGGGCACATAAAAATTTTAACTGATCCAAAATAATTCACAGTATTTGACTGGTTTATCTCAGCTTAACTTAAGATAATGTTGATGGGCCAATAACAACTGTCTTGATGATCACTGTGATGTTAAGGTCCCAGAACTATCTTACTTATTTACTTATGTATTTATTTATAAGTTTATTTATTTACTTACTTACTTACATACTTACATACTAACTTGCATACTTAGGTAATATTTATTGCTTACTTATTTACTTGTTTATTTGCTTGCTTCCTTACTTACATACTTGCTTTCTTAAATGCGGGTCAGTCTTACTTTGCCTAGAGAAAGGTTTTAAATTTTTGGTCAGTGTGCGACCTATTTTCTTATCGTTGTTATGGAGGAAATTCTTAGAACTAAAATACTGATATTCATTTGATTATTTGTGTCTTATCCGATTATTTTCAAATCTTCATTGGTGGAAGAATTATAATTCAACTTCTGGGCGACTTCAAACTAAATGCTCAGAATTATTTACGATATTGATCCTTGAAATAGCAAGAGAATTCCTTTTCAGTTTGGCTTCAGATCTGAAGCTGCTTTCTGAAAGGAAGCTTTGAATTACTTTTGTCCGAATATGTCATTTTCATTAAGGGAAATGGGATTATCAGTTTTCACGAGATAACTGGTGATTACCTTCTGCGTTTATCTTTATATCTTCACCTCGAAACTTATGCCGCACTCTGCACTAGTCCTTTCTCTTTTAATGAGGCACACCAGGGCCCGAGGTTAGGCAATTTGGAAATTCCTTCCTGGGATCTCACAGCAACCAATGTACGTCTGGGTTAATTCAATATCCAGCAATAATTCTAGTAATAAAATGTAGTGTTAGAGTGTTCAGCAGAAGTTTGTGGTTACAGGAAAGTGGGTGCAGGAGGGAAGAGGAGCGATTGGTGGAATGATGATGTAAAGAGAGTAGTAAGGGAGAAAAAGTTAGCATATGAGAAGTTTTTACAAAGTAGAAGTGATGCAAGGAGGGAAGAGTATATGGAGAAAAAGAGAGAGGTTAAGAGAGTGGTGAAGCAATGTAAAAAGAGAGCAAATGAGAGAGTGGGTGAGCTGTTATCAACAAATTTTGTTGAAAATAAGAAAAAGTTCTGGAGTGAGATTAACAAGTTAAGGAAGCCTAGAGAACAAATGGATTTGTCAATTAAAAATAGGAGAGGAGAGTTATTAAATGGAGAGTTAGAGGTATTGGGAAGATGGAGGGAATATTTTGAGGAATTGTTAAATGTTGATGAAGATAGGGAAGCTGTGATTTCGTGTATAGGGCAAGGAGGAATAACATCTTGTAGGAGTGAGGAAGAGCCAGTTGTGAGTGTGGGGGAAGTTCGTGAGGCAGTAGGTAAAATGAAAGGGGGTAAGGCAGCCGGGATTGATGGGATAAAGATAGAAATGTTAAAAGCAGGTGGGGATATAGTTTTGGAGTGGTTGGTGCAATTATTTAATAAATGTATGGAAGAGGGTAAGGTACCTAGGGATTGGCAGAGAGCATGCATAGTTCCTTTGTATAAAGGCAAAGGGGATAAAAGAGAGTGCAAAAATTATAGGGGGATAAGTCTGTTGAGTGTACCTGGTAAAGTGTATGGTAGAGTTATAATTGAAAGAATTAAGAGTAAGACGGAGAATAGGATAGCAGATGAACAAGGAGGCTTTAGGAAAGGTAGGGGGTGTGTGGACCAGGTGTTTACAGTGAAACATATAAGTGAACAGTATTTAGATAAGGCTAAAGAGGTCTTTGTGGCATTTATGGATTTGGAAAAGGCGTATGACAGGGTGGATAGGGGGGCAATGTGGCAGATGTTGCAAGTGTATGGTGTAGGAGGTAGGTTATTGAAAGCAGTGAAGAGTTTTTACGAGGATAGTGAGGCTCAAGTTAGAGTATGTAGGAAAGAGGGAAATTTTTTCCCAGTAAAAGTAGGCCTTAGACAAGGATGTGTGATGTCACCGTGGTTGTTTAATATATTTATAGATGGGGTTGTAAGAGAAGTAAATGCGAGGGTCTTGGCAAGAGGCGTGGAGTTAAAAGATAAAGAATCACACACAGGGTGGGAGTTGTCACAGCTGCTCTTTGCTGATGACACTGTGCTCTTGGGAGATTCTGAAGAGAAGCTGCAGAGATTGGTGGATGAATTTGGTAGGGTGTGCAAAAGAAAAAAATTAAAGGTGAATACAGGAAAGAGTAAGGTTATGAGGATAACAAAAAGATTAGGTGATGAAAGATTGAATATCAGATTGGAGGGAGAGAGTATGGAGGAGGTGAACGTATTCAGATATTTGGGAGTGGACGTGTCAGCGGATGGGTCTATGAAAGATGAGGTGAATCATAGAATTGATGAGGGAAAAAGAGTGAGTGGTGCACTTAGGAGTCTGTGGAGACAGAGAACTTTGTCCTTGGAGGCAAAGAGGGGAATGTATGAGAGTATAGTTTTACCAACGCTCTTATATGGGTGTGAAGCATGGGTGATGAATGTTGCAGCGAGGAGAAGGCTGGAGGCAGTGGAGATGTCATGTCTGAGGGCAATGTGTGGTGTGAATATAATGCAGAGAATTCGTAGTTTGGAAGTTAGGAGGAGGTGCGGGATTACCAAAACTGTTGTCCAGAGGGCTGAGGAAGGGTTGTTGAGGTGATTCGGACATGTAGAGAGAATGGAGCGAAACAGAATAACTTCAAGAGTGTATCAGTCTGTAGTGGAAGGAAGGCGGGGTAGGGGTCGGCCTAGGAAGGGTTGGAGGGAGGGGGTAAAGGAGGTTTTGTGTGCGAGGGGCTTGGACTTCCAGCAGGCATGCGTGAGCGTGTTTGATAGGAGTGAATGGAGACAAATGGTTTTTAATACTTGACGTGCTGTTGGAGTGTGAGCAAAGTAACATTTATGAAGGGATTCAGGGAAACCGGCAGGCCGGACTTGAGTCCTGGAGATGGGAAGTACAGTGCCTGCACTCTGAAGGAGGGGTGTTAATGTTGCAGTTTAAAAACTGTAGTGTAAAGCATCCTTCTGGCAAGACAGTGATGGAGTGAATGATGGTGAAAGTTTTTCTTTTTCGGGCCACCCTGCCTTGGTGGGAATCGGCCAGTGTGATAATAAAATAAAATAAAAATTACCAGCACCAGGTTAATTCATTAGAGAAAAACGAGCAGCTAGAAGCAAATAAGAGAACCCATCACCATGGTCATAGAAGACATGTAAGACAGTACAGTAGCCCTGAAAGTCGCACTGCAGAGTTAGAACTGCGTCAGGAAACACTTGTCCTGTTTCCTTAAAAACCTGGCCTGGTGGTTAACGCTCTCGCTTCACACGGTGAGGGCCTGGGTTCGATTCCCAGCCAGAGTAGAAACATTGGACGTGTTTCTTTCCACCTGTTGTCTATGTTCCCCATCAGTAAAATGGGTACCTGGGTGTTAGTCGACTGGTGTGGGTCGCATCCTGGGACACTGACCTAAGGAGGCCTGGTCACAGACCGGGCCGCGGGGGCGTTGACCCCCGGAACTCTCTCCAGGTAAACTCTCCAGATAGCGTCCTTGGAATTACGTACATCTGGCTGCACAGTCCCGACATGTTTACAACAAACTTCAAACAAGTTCTTGCACGAGAACATACACAGAGTATCGAGAGCCTGATTCAATAATTTAACGTTCATGCAGATACAAAAAACAAATACATTTAATATTTTTTTCACAGCTGTTGAACAAACAAAACAAAAACTATTGCACGATGCTATATATTTTGCAGAGGCAAAGGCACGTATTTTTAGGCCAGAAAGTATTTGAATAGCGATGATAAACCTATCAGTAGAATACAATACCATGACCAGAACAGTTCACAGATACACTTGTAAATCTTTTAGATGCAAAAACCACAAAATATAGACGTCTACGTCACGGTGCTACACTCACTTGTTCCAGTATTAATATTTGGAATTATTAAAACCATTTGCCTGGGAAAGAAAATGTTGAGAAATGGGTTATCCAAGGATGATGTACTGGCGGTAGGGTTGTCCAAGGTTAATGTAGAGGGAGCAGGGTTATCCAAGGTTAATGTTGTGGGAGCAGGGTTATCCAAGGTTAATGTTGTAGGAGCAGGGTTATCCAAGGTTAATGTTGTGGGAGCAGGGTTATCCAAGGTTAATGTAGTGGGAGCAGGATTATCCAAGGTTAATGTAGTGGGAGCAGGGTTGTCCAAGGTTAATGTAGTGGGAGCAGGGTTATCCAAGGTTAATGTTGTGGGAGCAGGGTTATCCAAGGTTAATGTAGTGGGAGCAGGGTTATCTTAGGTTAATGTAGTAGGAGCAGGGTTATCCAAGGTTAATGTTGTGGGAGCAGGATTATCCAAGGTTAATGTAGTAGGAGCAGGGTTATCCAAAGTTAATGTTGTGGGAGCAGGGTTATCCAATGTTAATGTAGTGGGAGCAGGGTTATCCAAAGTTAATGTTGTGGGAGCAGGGTTATCCAAGGTTAATGTTGTGGGAGCAGGATTATCCAAGGATAATGTAGTGGGAGCAGGGTTATCCAAGGTTAATGCTGTGGGAGCAGGGTTATCCAAGGTTAATGAAGCGGGAGCAGGGTTATCCAAGGTTAATGTAGTGGGAGCAGGGTTATCCAAGGTTAATGTTGTGGGAGCAGGGTTATCCAAGGTTAATGTTGTGGGAGCAGGGTTATCCAAGGTTAATGTAGTGGGAGCAGGGTTATCCAAGGTTAATGTTGTGGGAGCAGGGTTATCCAAGGTTAATGTTGTGGGAGCAGGGTTATCCAAGGTTAATGTAGTGGGAGCAGGGTTATCCAAGGTTAATGTTGTGGGAGCAGGGTTATTCAAGGTTAATGTAGTGAGAACAGGGTTATCCAAGGTTAATGTAGTGGGAGCAGGATTATCCAAGGTTAATGTAGTGGGAGCAGGATTATCCAAGGTTAATGTTGAGGGAGCAGGGTTATCCAAGGTTAATGTAGTGGGAGCAGGGTTATCCAAGGTTAATGTTGTGGGAGCAGGGTTATCCAAGGTTAATGTTGTGGGAGCAGGGTTATCCAAGGTTAATGTTGTGGGAGCAGGGTTATCCAAGGTTAATGTTGTGGGAGCAGGGTTATCCAAGGTTAATGTTGTGGGACCAGGGTTATCCAAGGTTAATGTTGTGGGAGCAGGATTATCCAAGGTTAATGTTGTGGGAGCAGGGTTATCCAAGGTTAATGTTGCAGGAGCAGGATTATCCAAGGTTAATGTAGCGGGAGCAGGGTTATCCAAGGTTAATGTTGTGGGAGCAGGGTTATCCAAGGTTAATGAAGCGGGAGCAGGGTTATCCAAGGTTAATGTAGTAGGAGCAGGGTTATTCAAGGTTAATGTTGTGGGAGCAGGGTTATCCAAGGTTAATGTAGTGGGAGCAGGGTTATCCAAGGTTAATGTTGTGGGAGCAGGGTTATCCATGGTTAATGTTGTGGGAGCAGGGTTATCCAAGGTTAATGTAGTGGGAGCAGGATTATCCAAGGTTAATGTAGTGGGAGCAGGGTTGTCCAAGGTTAATGTAGTGGGAGCAGGGTTATCCAAGGTTAATGTTGTGGGAGCAGGGTTATCCAAGGTTAATGTAGTGGGAGCAGGGTTATCTTAGGTTAATGTAGTAGGAGCAGGGTTATCCAAGGTTAATGTTGTGGGAGCAGGGTTATCCAAGGTTAATGTAGTGGGAGCAGGATTATCCAAGGTTAATGTAGTAGGAGCAGGGTTATCCAAAGTTAATGTTGTGGGAGCAGGGTTATCCAAGGTTAATGTAGTGGGAGCAGGGTTATCCAAAGTTAATGTTGTGGGAGCAGGGTTATCCAAGGTTAATGTTGTGGGAGCAGGATTATCCAAGGCTAATGTAGTGGGAGCAGGGTTATCCAAGGTTAATGTTGTGGGAGCAGGGTTATCCAAGGTTAATGAAGCGGGAGCAGGGTTATCCAAGGTTAATGTAGTGGGAGCAGGGTTATCCAAGGTTAATGTTGTGGGAGCAGGGTTATCCAAGGTTAATGTTGTGGGAGCAGGGTTATCCAAGGTTAATGTAGTGGGAGCAGGGTTATCCAAGGTTAATGTTGTGGGAGCAGGGTTATCCAAGGTTAATGTTGTGGGAGCAGGGTTATCCAAGGTTAATTTAGTGGGAGCAGGGTTATCCAAGGTTAATGTAGTGGGAGCAGGGTTATCCAACGTTAATGTAGTGGGAGCAAGGTTATCCAAGGTTAATGTTGTGGGAGCAGGGTTATCCAAGGTTAATGTAGTGGGAGCAGGGTTATATAAGGTTAATGTAGTAGGAGCAGGGTTATCCAAGGTTAATGTAGTGGTAGCAGGGTTATCCAAGGTTAATGTTGTGGAAGCAGGGTTATCCAAGGTTAATGTAATGGGAGCAGGATTATCCAAGGTTAATGTTGTGGGAGCAGGGTTATCCAAGGTTAATGTAGTGGGAGCAGGGTTATCCAAGGTTAGTGTAGTGGGAGCAGGGTTATCCAAGGTTAATGTTGTGGGAGCAAGGGTATCCAAGGTTAATGTAGTGGGAGTAGGGTTATCCAAGGTTAATGTTGTGGGAGCAGGGTTATCCAAGGTTAATCTAGAGGGAGCAGGGTTATCCAAGGTTAATGTTGTGGGAGCAGGGGTATCCAAGGTTAATGTAGTAGGAGCAGGGTTATCCAAGGTTAATGCAATGGGAGTAGGGTTATCCAAGGATAATGTAGTGGGAGCAGGGGTATCCAAGGTTAATGTAGTGGGAGCATGGATATCCAAGGTTAATGCAGTGGGTGCAGGGTTGTCCAAGGTTAATGTAGGGGAGCAGGGTTATCCAAGGTTAATGTAGTAGGAGCAGGGTTATCCAAGGTTAATGTAGTGGGAGCAGAGTTATCCAAGGTTAATGTAGTAGGAGCAGAGTTATCAAAGGACAATGTAGTGAGAGCAGGGGTATCCAAGGTTAATGTAGTGGCAGCAGGGTTATCCAAGGTTAATGTAATGGGAGCAGGGTTATCCAAGGTTAATATAGTAGGAACAGGGTTATCCAAGATTAATGTAGTGGGAGCAGGGTTATCCAAGGATAATATAGTGGATGCAGGGGTATCCAAGGTTAATGTAGTGGGAGCAGGGTTATTCAAGGTTAATGTAGTGGGAGCAGGGTTATCCAAGGTTAATGTAGTGGAAGCAGGGTTATCCAAGGTAAATGTCGTTGGGACAGGGTTATCGAAGGTTAATGTACTGGGAGCAGGGTTATCCAAGGTTAATGTAGTGGGAGCAGTGTTATCTAAGGTCAATGTAGTGGGAGCAGAGTTATCAAAGGTTAACGAAGTGAGACCAGGGTTATCCAAAGTTAATGTAGTGGGAGCAGGGTTATCCAAGGTTAATGTAGTGGGAGCAGGGTTATCCAAGGTAAATGTAGTAGGAGCAGGGATATCCAAGGATAATGTAGTGGGAGCAAGGGTATCCAAGGTTAATGTAGTGGGAGCAGGGTTATCCAAGGTTAATGTAGAAGGAGCAGGGTTATCGAAGGTTAATGTAGTGGGAGCAGGGTTATCCAAGGATAATGTAGTGGGAGAAGGGGTATCCAAGGTTAAAGTAGTTGGAGATGGGTTATCCAAGGTTAATGTAGTGGGAGCAGGGTTAGCCAAGGTCAATGTAGTTGGAGCAGGGTTATCCATGGTTAATGAAGTGGCAGCAGGGTTATCCAGGGTTAATGTAGAGGGAGCAGGGGTATCAAAGGATATAATAGTGGGAGCAGGGTTATCTAAGGTTAATGTTGTGGGGGTAGTGTTATCCAAGGATAATGTAGTGGGAGCAAGGGTATCCAAGGATAATGTAATGAGAGCAGTGTTATCCAAGGATAATGTGGTGGGAGCAGTGTTATCCAAAAATAATGTAGTGGGAGCAGTGTTATTCAAGAATAATGAAGTGGGAGCAGAATTACCCAAGGATAATATAGTGGGAGCAGGGTTATCCAAGGTTAATATAGTGGGAGCAGGATTATCAAAGGATAATGTAGTGGGAGCACGGTTACCTAAAGTTAATGTTGTGGCGGTAGTGTTATCCAAGGATAATGTAGTGGGAGCAGGGGTATGCAATGACAATGTAGTGAGAGCAGTGTTATCCAAGTATAATGTGGTGGGATCTGTGTTATCCAAGGATAATGTAATGAGAGAAGTGTTATCCAAGGATAGGTAGTGGGAGCAGGGTTATCCATGGATAATGTAGTGGGAGTATGGTTATCCATGGAAAATGTAGTGGGAGCATGGTTATCCATGGATAATGTAGTGGGAGCATGGTTATCCATGGGTAATGTAGGAGGAGCAGGGTTATCCATGGATAATGTAGTATGAGCAGGGTTAGCCATGGATAATGTAGTGGGAGCAGTATTATCCATGGATAATGTAGTAGGAGCAGGATTATCCAAGTATAATGTAGTGGGAGCAGGATTATCCAAGGATAATCTAGTGGGAGCAGGGTTATCCAAGGTTAATGTAGTGGGAGCAGGGTTATTAAAGGTTAATGTAGTGGGAGCAGGGTTATCCATGGTTAATGTAGTGGGAGCAGGGTTATCCAAGGTTAATGTAGTGGGAGCAGGATTATCAAAGGATAATGTAGTGGGAGCAGGGTTATCTAAGGTTAATGTTGTGGGAGCAGGGGTATCCAAGGATAATGTAATGGGAGCAGTGTTATCCAAGGATAATGTGGTGGGAGCTGTGTTATCCAAGGATAATGTAATGAGAGAAGTGTTATCCAAGGATGTGTAGTAGGAGCAGGGTTATCCATGGATAATGTAGTGGGAGCATGGTTATCCATGGATAATGTAGTGGGAGCATGGTTATCCATGGGTAATGTAGTGGGAGCAGTATTATCCATGGATAATTCAGTGGGAGCAGGGTTATCCATGGATTATGTAGTGGGAGCAGGATTTTCCCGAAATAATGTAGTGGGAGAAGGATTACCCAAGGATTATGTAGTGAGAGCAAGATAATCCAAGGATAATGAAGTGGGAGCAAAATAATCCAAGGATAATGTAATGGGAGCGAGATAATCCAAGCATAATGTAGTGGGAGCAAGACAATCCAAGGATAATGTAGTGGGAGCAAGATAATCCAATGATAATGTAGTGGGAGCAAGATAATCCAAGGATAATGTAGTGGGAGCAAGATAATCCAAGGATAATGTAGTGGGAGCAAGATAATCCAAGGATAATGTAGTAGGAGCAAGATAATCCAAGAATAATGTAGTGGGAGCAAGATAATCCAAGGATAATGCAGTGGGATCAAGATAATCCAAGGATAATGTAGTGGGAGCAAGATAATCCAAGGATAATGTAGTAGGAGCAAGATAATCCAAGGATAATGTAGTAAGAGCAAGATAATCCAAGGATAATGTAGTGGGAGCAAAATAATCCAAGGATAATGTAGTTGGAGCAAGATAATCCAAGGATAATATCGTGGGAGCAAGATAATCCAAGGATAATGTAGTGGGAGCAAGATAATCCAAGGATTATGTATTGGGAGCAAGATAATCCAATGATAATGTAGTAGGAGCAAGATAATCCAAGGATAATATAGTGGGAGCAAGATAATCCAAGGATAATGTAGTGGGAGCAAGATAATCCAAGGATAATGTAGTTGGAGCAAGATAATCCAAGGATAATGTAGTGGGAGCAAGATAATCCAAGGATAATGTAGTGGGAGCAAGATAATCCAAGGATAATGTAGTGGTAGCAAGATAATCCAAGAATGATGTAGTGGGAGCAAGATAATCCAAGGATAATGTAGTGGGAGCAAGATAATCAAAGGATGATGTAGTGGGAGCAAGATAATCCAAGGATAATGTAGTGGGAGGAAAATAATCCAAGGATAATGTAGTAGGAGCAAGATAATCCAAGGATTATGTAGTGGGAGCAAGATAATCCAAGGATAATGTAGTAGGAGCAAGATAATCCATGGATAATGTAGTGGGAGCAAAATAATCCAAGGATAATGTAGTAGGAGCAAGATAATCCAAGGATAATGTAGTGGGAGCAAGATAATCCAAGGATAATGTAGTGGGAGCAGGGTTATTCAAGGATAATGTAGTGGGAGCAAGATAATCCAAGGATAATGTAGTGGGAGCAAAATAATCCAAGGATAATGTAGTAGGAGCAAGATAATCCTAGGATAATGTAGTGGGAGCAAGATAATCCAAGGATAATGTAGTGGGAGAGGTATTTTACGTAAACTTTACATTATTAAATAATGTCTTTGGCAATGAGTTATTGTTCACCCAAATTATCTTAGCAAGCTTAACTAACCCAGCTAATATTTACGTTGTGTAATTTAGCTCACTTCAGCACAACGTACTTCATTTACTATTAAATTTACGTACTAACATTTATCTCTGATTATTAATGTTTATTAATTAAATTGTGTCAGTAACTAGATTACACTATGCTAGCTATAAATGATCGTCGCTCTGTAAGCTAAGGTTGCAAACTGTACATAAAATGCCAGACAGGTATGCAGCCGGTGGATAGAGTCGACACGATAAATGCTGGAATTTCTGAAACCAAGAATTTTTTTTCCTTGAAAATTTGAGAAAAATATGAAGAACTTACTGGATGCTGCTGCCTTCAACTCGCAGATAAACGAAAGATGAGAGACTTGACCCTTTGTATTTAGTCTGGGAAGTGCAGGGAACACCACTAACATCCAGTAAGTGTTGGCAAGTGTCAGGCAGGAAATAACACTAGCATTCACTTAGTGTTTTCATGTGTCAAGCAGGGAACGACAAAACAAGTGTTGTGAAGTGTCAAGCAGGGAACGACAAAACAAGTGTTGTGAAGTGTCAAACAGGGAACGACAAAACAAGTGTTGTGAAGTGTCAAGCAGGGAACGACAAAACAAGTGTTGTGAAGTGTCAAACAGGGAACGACAAAACAAGTGTTGTGAAGTGTCAAGCAGGGAACGACAAACAAGTGTTTTGAAGTGTCAAACAGGGAACGACAAAACAAGTGATGTGAAGTGTCAAGCAGGGAACGACAAAACAAGTGTTGTGAAGTGTCAAGCAGGGAACGACAAACAAGTGTTGTGAAGTGTCAAGCAGGGAACGACAAAACAAGTGTTGTGAAGTGTCAAGCAGGGAACGACAAAACAAGTGTTGTGAAGTGTCAAACAGGGAACGACAAACAAGTGATGTGAAGTGTCAAACAGGGAACGACAAAACAAGTGATGTGAAGTGTCAAACAGGGAACGACAAACAAGTGATGTGAAGTGTCAAGCAGGGAACGACAAAACAAGTGATGTGAAGTGTCAAACAGGGAACGACAAAACAAGTGATGTGAAGTGTCAAACAGGGAACGACAAAACAAGTGATGTGAAGTGTCAAACAGGGAACGACAAAACAAGTGATGTGAAGTGTCAAACAGGGAACGACAAAACAAGTGTTGTGAAGTGTCAAACAGGGAACGACAAAACAAGTGTTGTGAAGTGTCAAACAGGGAACGACAAACAAGTCAAGCAGGGAACGACAAAACAAGTGTTGTGAAGTGTCAAACAGGGAACGACAAACAAGTGTTTTGAAGTGTCAAACAGGGAACGACAAACAAGTGTTTTGAAGTGTCAAACAGGGAACGACAAACAAGTGTTTTGAAGTGTCAAACAGGGAACGACAAAACAAGTGTTGTGAAGTGTTAAGCAGAGAACAACACTAACATTCACTAAGTGTTGTCAAGTGTCAAGAAAGTAACATCTACTAAGTGTTGCCTTCAAGGACCTCCTTCGACTTGCTTTCAAGCATATTCTGTATTGTACTCACCTATTTGTGGTTGCAGGGGTCGAAACATAGCTCTTGGCCCCGCCTCTTCACTGATCGCTACTAGGTCCTCTCTCTCCCTACTCCATGAGCTGTATCATACCTCATTTTAAAACTATGTATGGTTCCTGCCTCTACTACGTCACTTGCGTGTACTTGTGTGTACTCATCTATTTGTACTCACCTGTTTGTGGTTGCAAGGGCCGAGTCGCAACTCCCGGCACCGCCTCCTCGCTAGTCGCTACTAGGTCCAATCTCTCCCTGCTCCATGAGCTTTAACATACCTCTTCTTAAACCTATGTATGGATCATAAATCCACTTCATCATTTTCCAGACTGTTCCGCTGCCTAACAACTCTGTGACTGAAGAAATGTTTCCTGACTTCCCTTTTACTCATTTACGTTTTCATCTTCCAGTTGTGACCTTATGTTCCTGTGTCCACTTGAACACTAAAGATGCTGGAACACTGAAGCAGGGATACTGGAACACTGAAGTCCAAACACTGGAACATTGAAGCAAAGGTACTGGAACACTGAAGCAAAGATACTGGAACATTGAAGCAAAGATACTGGAACACTGAGGCAAACATACTGGAACACTGAGGCAGAGAGATTGGAACACCGAAGCACAGACACTGGAACACTGAAGCACAGATACTGGATCACTGAAGCACAGATACTGGAACACTGAAGCAGAGATACTGGAACACTGAAGAACAGATATTGAAACACTGAAGCACAGATACTGGAACACTGAAGCACAGATACTAGAACACTGAAGCCCAGACACTGGAACACTGAAGCACAGATACTGGAACACTAAAAGGTTTAGTGAATTAAACTCGCAAAATTTAATTGTACACAGAAAGTGGCTGTGAGGGCAGACAAGGGTGTGAGGGCAGAAAAGGGTGTGAGGGCAGACGAGGGTGAGCACAGATTCGAACTCCTTGTTAGGGAAGAAGATGAAAAGAATTACTGATCCCATAACCCTTAACGATGGAAAGATGATCTAAAAAGTGTGATGGATGACGTAGAAGAGAAGAGCCTAATTGCTTCGTTTCATGTTTTTAATTAATCCCATTTGCTACGTTGCTTCCTTTTATCTTATAAATGAATTCTTCTGAATTTTAAAAGAGCGAACGAGAGTAACTGAGCAAATGTGTTGCTCCTCCATCAGAGCGGTTTTGACGACCAGGTCTGTGTATCACAGTGTTGCTGGACTTCCAGAGCGGTCTTGACGACTAGGTCTGTGTATCACAGTGTTGCTGGACTTCCAGAGCGGTCTTGACGACTAGGTCTGTGTATCACAGTGTTGCTGGACTTCCAGAGCGGTCTTGACGACTAGGTCTGTGTGTCACAGTGTTGCTGGACTTCCAGAGCGGTCTTGACGACTAGGTCTGTGTATCACAGTTTTGCTGCTCCACCAGAGTGGTCTTGACGACCTGGTCTGTTTGTCACAGTGTTGCTGGACCACCAGAGAGGTCTTGACCATTAGGTCTGTGTATCACAGTTTTGCTGGACTACCAGAGTGGTTTTGACGACCAGGTCTGTGTGTCACAGAGTTGCTGGACCACCAGACTGGTCTTGACGACCTGGTCTGTTTGTCACAGTGTTGTTGGACCACATGAGAGGTTTTGACGACCAGGTCTGTGTGTTACAGTGATACTGGACCAACAGAGTGGTCTTGACGACCAGGTCTGTGTCTCACACTGTTGCTGGACCACCAGAGTCGTCTTGACGACTAGGTCTGTGTATCACAGTGTTGCTGGACCACCAGAGAGGTCTTGCCAACTAGGTTTGTGTATCATAGTTTCGCTGCTCCACCAGAGTCGTCTTGACGACTAGGTCTGTGTATCACAGTGTTGCTGGACCACCAGAGAGGTCTTGCCAACTAGGTTTGTGTATCATAGTTTCCCTGCTCCACCAGAGTGGTCTTGACGACCAGGTCTGTGTATCAGAGTGTTGCTGGACCACCAGAGTGGTCTTGACGGCTAGGTCTGTGTATCACAGTTTTGCTGCTCCACCAGAGTGGTTTTGACGACCAGGTCTGTGTGTCACAGTGTTGCTGGACAACCAGAGTGATTTTGACGACCAGGTCTGTGTATCACAGTGCTGCTGGACCACCAGAGTGGTCTTGACGACCAGGTCTGTGTTTCACAGTGTTGCTGGACCACCAGAGTGGTTTTGACGACCAGTCTGTGCATCAGTGTTGTTGGACCACCAGAGTGGTCTTGACGACTTGGTCTGTGTTTCACAGTTTTGCTGCTCTACCAGAGTGATCTTGGCAACCAGGTCTGTGTATCACATTGTTGCTGGACCACCAGAGTGGTCTTGACGACCAGGTCTGAGTGTCACAGTGTTGCTGGACAACCAGAGAGATTTTTGACGACCAGGTCTGTATGTCACATTGTTGCTGGACCACCAGAGTGGTTTTTGACGACCTGGTCTGTGTGTCACAGTGCTGCTGGACCACCAGAGTGGTCTTGACGACAAGGTCTGTGTATCGCAGTGTTGCTGGACCACCAGAGTGGTCTTGACGACTAGGTCTGTGTATCACAGTGTTTCTGGACCACCAGAGTGGTCTTGACGACTAAGTCTGTGTATCATAATTCTGCTGCTCCATCAGAGTGGTCTTGACGACTAGGTCTGTGTATCACAGTGTTTCTGGACCACCAGAGTGGTCTTGACGACTAAGTCTGTGTATCATAGTTTTGCTGCTCCACCAGAATGGTTTTGACCACCAGGTCTGTGTATCACAGTGTTGCTGGACCACCAGTGTGGTCTTGACGACCAGGTCTGTGTATCACAGTGTTGCTGGACCACCAGAGTTGTCTTGACGACTAGGTCTGTGTATCACAGTTTTGCTGCTCCACCAGAGTGGTCTTGACGACCAAGTTTGTGTATCACAGTGTTGCTGCTCCACAAGAGTGGTCTTGACGACCTGATCTGTGTATCACAATGATGCTGGACCACTAGAGTGGTCTTGAGAATTAGCTCTGTGTATCACAGTGTTGCTGGACCACCAGAGTGGTCTTGACGACCAGGTCTGTGTATCACAGTGTTGCTGGACCACCAGAGAGGTCTTGAGAACCAGATCTGTATATCACAGAGTTGCTGGACCACCAGAGTGGTCTTGACGACCAGGTCAGTGTATCACAGTGTTGTTGCTCCACCAGCGTGGGTTTGACGACCGGGTCAGTGTATCACATAAGTACATAAGAGCGTAAGAAAGAAGGAACACTGTAGCAGGCTTTCTGGCCCATGCGAATCAGGTCCAGTTCTCCTACCGGCTTAAGCAAATACCTTAACCTAGTCAGGTCAGGTAACATTCACTTAAGGAAGGAGCACGGCATCTGACCTAGTAGCACAAGCTAGCCAGGTCTAACTCACGCCCACCCACTCCCACTCAAGTATTTAGCTAACCTATTTTTAAAATTACATAACGTCTTAGCTTCTATGACGGCACTCAGGAGTTTGTTCCACTCATCCACAGCTCAATTACCAAACCAGTGCTTTCCTAGATCCTTCTTGAATCTGAATTTTTCCAACTTAAAGCAATTGTTGAGAGTCATGTCTAGGCTAGTTTTTTTTTTTAAACGCCATTTACATCCTATTTATTCAATCCTGTTTTCCATTTATACACCTCAATCATATCCCCACCTAATTCTACGCCTTTCTAGAGAGTGCAGATTCAGTCTCTCCTCATAGGGAAGATTTCTGATACATGAGATCAACTTTGTTATCCTCCTTTGTACGTTTTCCAGTGCATTTATATTCTTTCTGTAATACCAGAATGTGACCAGAACCGTGGTGCATAATCAAAATGAGGCCTAACCAAAAATATATAGAGTTGATATGAAACGAAGGATTCTATTGAGAACACTTTTGCACTGTTGTCTTGGATTCAAATTACTGCTAACCAGAGTTCTTAAATCCTTTTCGCAATCAGTAGTATTAAGATCTAAATTATTTAGTTTATATATGGAATGGTTATTTTTCTGTCCAACATTTAGAACTTTGCTTTTTTCTATATTAAACTGCATCTGCCACTTCTCTAACCACTGCATCAGTCTATTCAAATCATCTTGGAGTGCTCGAATGTCCTCATTAGAATGAATTGGGCAGCCTATTTTGGTGTCATCAGCAAATTTGCATGTCACTATCTATACGCTCATCTATGTCGTTTATGTAAATTGTGAACAACAACGGGCCCAACACTGACCCCTGTGGAACACCGCTTGTGACTTGCCCCCAAGCTGATTTCTCCCCATTTATGCAGACTCTCTTCTGTCTATTTGTCAACCATGCCTCTATCCAGGGAAAAAAATTTCCTCCTATTCTGTGTGCCTTAAGTTTCCTCAACAGCCTTTGATGTGGAACTCCATTGAAAGCATTGCTGAAATCCATATGCCAAATATGACATTCAATACCAGGATCTACCTCCTCAAATACCTTAGTGAAAAAAGTCAGCAAATTCGTAAAACAGGAACGCTCCTTTGTAGAACCGTGCTGAGATTCATTAATAAGTTTATACCTTTCAAGATGGCTTCGAATTTCCTCGGCAATTTTTGATTCCATAAATTTTCCCACTGTGGAGGTAAGGCTCATTGGTTTATAGTTCGAAGCTGAGGACCTGTCACCTGCCTTGTAAAAAGGTATTATATTTGCCATTTTTCTCTTGTCTGGCACTATGCCAGTTTGTAGTGACATATTGAAAAGATTAGCCAAAGGTATGCTAAGTTCATCTTTACATTCCTTTAACACCCTTGCAAACAATTCATCAGGACCTGGGAATTTGTTAGGTTTAAATTTCTCTGTTTGTCTGTGGACCATGTCATTAGTTACCCTAATTGTGCATAGTTTTTTATCGTCCTGTTCTACATAATTTATTATTTCTGGAATTTCGCTAGTAACTTCCTGAGTAGAAACTGAGAGGAAGTAAGTGTTGAAACGTTCACTCATTTCCTTATCACTGTCAGTGATCTGACCAGAGTTACTCTTAAGTGGGCCTATCTTGTCCCTAATATTACTTCTCTATACCTGAAAGAACCCTTTTGGGTTAGTCTTCGAATCCCTTGCGACTTTAGCCTCATAATCCCTTTTTGCTTTTCATGTTCCTTTTTTTTATTTCTCTCTTTAATTGAATATATTGATTTGTTAACTGCCCTTCCCTCTTTTGACACGCCTATATATGCCTCTCTTTTGACTAGTGAGGTGTTTTAATCTATTGTTTATTCATTTGGGATCATTTTTGTAAGATTTATTTTCCCTACTCGGAACAAAAGTTGCCTGGGCAGCTAGCACTATGCTCTGAATCATGTCATATTGGCAACCAACACCAGCTACTTGACCCATAGCCAGGTCGTCCCTATTTAGCCCATCCAGGTAATTTCTCAGTCCCATGAAGTTGGCAAATGGGAAATGTGGGACAGAGACTTGATTGCAGTTATCTTAGTAATTACATGATATATTGAAATTAAGTGATTCGTGATAGCTTTCCTGAATCGTATCAAGAAAGTCACTAGACTCAAGATTTCCTGCCACAATGTTCCAATCAATTTGTCTGAAGTTAAAATCTCCTATTAACACTACATTTTCATATCTAGATGCCTTATGAATTTCGTCCCACAGCAGCCTCGCACTCCCTTTCAAGGTTTGGGGGCCTAAAAATCACACTCAAAATTAATTTTCCACGACCTTCGAGAAACTGTAGCCAAACAGATTCTGTGTCCGATGTTTCTAATCTTATATCTTGTCTAACTAAACAATTTTAATTATCTCTGACATACATCGCCACTCCACCATCCTTCCTGTTGACCCTATCAATGTGGAATAGTTTATAACCCTGTATGTTGCATTCAGAAGGCATTTCTCTTTCTTTCAAGTTGAACCAAGTCTCTGTTATAGCAATAATATCTATATTACCTGCACTTGCAAGTAATCTTAGCTCATCTAACTTATTTCTTAGACTGCTACAATTTGTATAGTAAACCTTAAGGGAGCTAGTCACTCATTGCCCTCTACTATCTCTCTTTGTTTGTTGATCAATTACTTTGCCTTTTCTAGCAACTTTATTTTGAATATTGTCTTTTAAACATATCCCTGAGGTATCCTGGTTATATCTGCTGTTTTCAACCCTTGTACTGCTGCCTGATTGTTTCCCCCAAACACCCATGCCTCTATAATCTATCAGTATAAAGTCCTAGACAAGTAATCAATGACCCCCCTCAATCGAACTGGCTAATGCAACCACTCCATCCCTTGCATACATAACACGTTTGCTGTAGAATTTGTCCCAGTTATCAGTGAATGGATTTGCAAGTTCTTTGCAATACCTGTCTAGCCAGCAGTTTATACCAATTGCCCTAAACATCTATACACTGCCCTCTCCCCTTCAAGGCAAAGTGTTACTACTTCTTTGGCTGACTTGTACTTATCCAGTAGCTCCCATCTCCTCCTCTTCCCGAAGTCATTGCCACTAGCATTAAGGCAGATAATGGGCTTGTTCTTATTACCTGACATAATATTATCCAACCTGCTGACTGTCACCAACACCAGCTCCTGGGAGGCACACCCTCTGTCTGACCTTCCTATCTCTGTTACAAAAAGTGCGGTCAATATCTTCCCTAAGAGTCTTCCACAATGAGAATATTCTTACCTTTATAAGCAGGGGAATCAGTGGTACCTTTAACCTCACTACCCACTGAAGTATGTTCGTCCTGGAGAACAGAGAATCGATTTCCTACTTTTACATCTTCTCTAGTAACCTTCCTTATCTTCCTTCTTCCTGAATTGTGAACCACTTGCCCCTTTAAGCGGCTGCCACTCACCAACTCACTGTTGGTATCCTTTTCCTCCTTACTCGCTAGAACTATCTCACACTCACTCCCAAAGCCATCTAGGCGAAGCTTCAGCATCCTAATTTCTTCGTGAAGAAATAGAAGCTCACAGTGTTGTGCTCCACCAGTGTGGTCTTGACTACCAGGTCAGTGTGTCACAATGTTGCTGCTCCACCAGTGTGGTCTTGACCACCAGGTCAGTGTGTCACAATGTTGCTGCTCCACCAGTGTGGTCTTGACTACCAGGTCAGTGTGCCACAATGTTGCTGCTCCACCAGTGTGGTCTTGACTACCAGGTCAGTGTGTCACAATGTTGCTGCTCCACCAGTGTGGTCTTGACTACCAGGTCAGTGTGTCACAATGTTGCTGCTCCACCAGTGTGGTCTTGACTACCAGGTCAGTGTGTCACAATGTTGTGCTCCACCAGTGTGGTCTTGACTACCAGGTCAGTGTGTCACAATGTTGCTGCTCCACCAGTGTGGTCTTGACTACCAGGTCAGTGTGTCACAATGTTGCTGCTCCACCAATGTGGTCTTGATTACCAGGTCAGTGTGTCACAATGTTGCTGCTCCACCAGTGTGGTCTTGACTACCAGGTCAGTGTGTCACAATGTTGCTGCTCCACCAGTGTGGTCTTGACTACCAGGTCAGTGTGTCACAATGTTGCTGCTCCACCAGTGTGGTCTTGACTACCAGGTCAGTGTGCCACAATGTTGCTGCTCCACCAGTGTGGTCTTGACTACCAGGTCAGTGTGTCACAATGTTGCTGCTCCACCAGTGTGGTCTTGACTACCAGGTCAGTGTGTCACAATGTTGCTGCTCCACCAGTGTGGTCTTGACCACCAGGTCAGTGTGTCACAATGTTGCTGCTCCACCAGTGTGGTCTTGACAACCAGGTCAGTGTGTCACAATGTTGCTGCTCCGCCAGTGTGGTCTTTACAACCAGGTCTGTGTATCACAGTGTTGCTGCTCTTCCACCAGTGTAGTCTTGACGACTGTGAGGGAAAGTTCATTAAATAAGAGTGGAAGACTGAATGACTGGTGGAGGAAGTATGACTGGTAGTATGACTTTTCAGAAAGAGGTATGTGAGCAGTTACTTTACCCCCTTATCCACCGGGTGAGAGGCAACAAGGGACCCTCGTGGACGGAGTAGCGTCACTTGGCTACCTGGTCTCATCAAGTCTGTAAGTATAGAGCTCCACTCTTGATTATTTATTTTTCTTAGTTTTTGTTTTCTTAATTTAATAGACAAGAGTTATACTCTTGTTAGGATTTTTAACTTTTGTCCACATCTGGATACAATTACGTTTATAAGATAATATTAGTCATCCCCCTTTCTTTTAATGGCCTTCAGTCAATCATGTGAATGACTCCTTGTCCGGTCTATAATTTCCATTTCATTTCCTTCTTAGCCTTGCTGAACGGTTCGGGTTCCCCGACAGATGCGAGACAGACAAGCAGAGCGATCTAATAATAAATCAGAAACTGAAGAATAAGGCCTCATCTTAGAAATTATCTTGTTCCTTCACCATTGATTTGTGTTCATCCGTCTACTACATTTGAAAACTCTGTTGTGCAGGTCCACGATCTCGTCAAAGGCCACGTCTTGGGAACTCTGCTGTTCCTTCACCTTTGTTTTAGATATATACTCCCGCATCACATGAATTCTGCTGTGACACTACTTCTGTGCAGGTCAAAAGCCTCACTTGAGAACTGTTTTTCTATACCACCAGGACAGAGCTACTATCTCGGCAACATATTGAGAAACTTGCCATGTTCTTTATACTCTGTTGCCGATTTCCATTTCAGTACTCCTGCCGGCAGCTAACTCGGTTACCTACATTGCTAGCTGTGCACCTTCATGAGCACTATAACCGTCTGGAGCGGGACTTCACAATAGTCACGAACACCTGTGCCCTCCTTACTCGATCTCCAGCGTCCCGTTACACTCCAGCTATTTCTGTGCGTCTTGCCGTAACATCGGCAGACTCAGAACATCTCTCTGCACTTACTAGGCTTCATTTGATCAATTTATTCATTTAGTTTTTCCATCATTTGCTTCAGTTAAGACTACTTCTTTATCAATTGCTTTATATTTTAAGATATTTGCATAAATTATTTATATTCAAAAGGTCTTTGTTTCGTTTGAAAGGCCCTTACACCTTCACAACGAGCAGGTCAGTATATCTCAATGTTGTTGGACCACCATCATGGCCAAGTCAGTGTATTGGTGTTACTGGATCACCATCATGGTCTTGATGACCAAGTCAGTGTAATAGTGTTGCTGGACCATCAGCATGGTCTTGACGACCAGGTCAGTGTATTAGTGTTGTTGGACCACCATCATGGTATTGATGACCTAGTCAGTGTATTAGTGTTGCTGGACCACCAGTGCGGCCTTGACGACCAGGTCAGTGTATTAGTGTTGCTGGACCATCAATATTGTCTTGACAACCAGGTCAGTGTATCTTAATTAAGGTTCTGACGACCAAGTGTTTCAGTGTTATATTTGTAAGAAATAATAGCTTCCATACACGAGTTTTAAACATTATAGCGAGTAGGAAGGTTGAGCAAGTGGAGATATCGTGTCTGAGAGCAACATGTGATATGAATATAGTGCATTGAATTCGGAGCTTAGACATAGAAGATATGGAATTACTGAAAGTATTATTCAAGGCGCTGACGAAGGGTTGTTGAGGAGGTTTGGTAATTTAGAGAGGGTAAATTAAAATCGGATGGCTAGGAAAGCAATTCTGAGGCGGAGAGAAGGTGGAAAAGGGGTCGTCGTAGGCAAGATTAAAAAGGGGGGCGAATGGGGTTTTGAGTGCTAGGGACTTAGGCATCCAGCATCCTTGAGCCAACTTGTTACTTAAAAGTGTATTGAGGCAAAGGGTTTTGATGATTTGAAGTGCTGCTGGAGTGTATGCAAGATAACGTTAATGAAAGGAATCAAGGAAAGCGGTTATCCGGACTTGAGTTCTGGAGGTGTTAAACACAGTGGCTGCACTCTGAGGGAAGAGTGGAGACACTGAACTTCCGAGGGTTACTTGACCTGTCATGTCAACACGCTTCTGGCCAGACAACGAATAAATGAATGAAAATAAAAGACCTTCCACTTTTCATGTTATGTTAACAATGGAAAATTCCCATAACACTGAATGAGTAATTTCTTGATTGCCTTTTGATTATTAAAGAGTTTACATGTTTCTGAAACTTCGAGAGGTCATTAAAATTAGCTAACCAAAAGTCAACCGTGTTGGAATTCTGTGTATAGTGAGGCAGCACTGTTAACCCTTGAGGGTTTAGAGCTTAGTTATAATTATATTAACACTAATATAATTAATAATTATTAATAATTATTAGTAATAGTGATGATAATAATTAATAACATAATAAGGGGAATACTAATAATACAATAATTGAAAATTCGCAGAACATGGCGCTGTTGTTTGGAAAAACGCCATAAACACGAGAAGAAAAATAGCCCCATTTTTTGTTGCATAAACTTGCAGTGGGGCAATACTAGCTTGTTCATATATTCTGCTGACAATTAGTTCCTTTGACATATTATGAATGCCGAAATTCAGATTTTTACTCTGGAAGGTATAATGCCACTAGGAACATTGTGTCACTTGTCAAGGTAATGAAAGAACACAATATCGTCGAAGAAATATTAGCTTAACCTGATTAAGATATAAAAAAAACACTGAATATTTAAGTGCACTCATTAACTAAATTCTACAAAGCTGTACCCTCACGGGCTACTGGATGTTCAGAGCACACTTGGTATCTGTGAAGTGATTAAAGTAAGAGTGGAAAGCGTAGAATAAGCAGATATGATTAGAAAATGTGTGGGTAGTGGATGGCTAGAGAGTACAGGAGATGGAGGAGGAAGGTAAATGTGAAAGACGATAAGGAAATGTAAGGAGTGCTGCTAATTATGAGGAGTAAAGAGTTCTGCTGCAGCTGCTCAGATGTCTTGCTAGTGATGAAGACGTCTCAAATGGCCCCGTCTCCCATACTTGGAAGACAAAGGATCGTTGGGCAGGAACAGGCGACGCTGCTGCTGCTGGCTTGAAAAACTAGCTCTTCAGCAGAGAAGTGGCTGGATCTCGGCTGCTACACACTAAACGCTGTTCTAGATCTCTCTGGAGGAGCATACGTTTGCACACGACAGTGATCCAGTGAATAATCCTGAATTCTGTTGGGGCAGTTCCTAGTATTCTGTGTACGTGAATCCATATGCTTTTCCACTGGCGTCTACAGGATGAATATGGTTTATACAATAACTTCTGTTTCAGAGGTAAAATATAAAACTGACAAGTGGTTTTCGGGTCTTCAATTTCCTATTCTAGTGTGAGCCTACCATCAACTGTGAAAGACACTGTTTAGGTATAAGTGGGAAGTACAGTGGTTGCTCTTTCAACATCAACCAGGGCTATTGCAGTTTAGATTCACAGCTGGAGTGATGGTGAATAAGTTTTAATAGGTTACCCTGCATTATAGGTTAACTTCTGATGTGTAATGTTAAATGTGTGTGGCTTTCGTGTCATCGCCTGTATATCTTCAGAAACAAGTAGCGTGAGTAAATAGAAGAATTTACTTTATGTGAAGGTCTGCTTAAAAGTGAATGTCCTCAAAACTGTACTGATTAGACTTTCCTGCCTTAGACAGACTTTCCTGCTTTAGTTACACTATCCTGCTTTAGACAGACTTTCCTGCCTTAGACTTTATTGTTCTAGCTAGACTTTACGGCTCTAGTTAGACTTTACTGCTGTAGTAAATCACTCTTCAAAGTTTATTCTCTATAAGGATTACAATGCTGAGTTTACAGAAATTTGGTTATTGTTTGGTTTACATGTAGTAAAATTGTGATTACAGAGTGTACCACTAGAACGCTTAGCATGGCTAGGCATTTCGGGCATACTTAGTTTTATTCTTAATTGTAAAATATTACAAATTATGAGGTAAGTTGGTCTTATGGCTAAGTGACTAAATACTAGTTTATGAGTTTAGCAATGTGAATGCTTTTGTTTTGGCACAGTATATAGTTTCAGTATTGGAGTATCACAGGATTCATTATTTTAAGACTGAGATTAATATTTCTGTTTATGGTCAAATGAGTGAGCGAGTGTAAGTGTGAACCACCAGGTGGTATTCGTGTAGTTAGTTGACGGGGTGTATCAGGGAGATAAGATGTTTTCTAATGGTAGTTTTGAAGGTGATGAATGTGTCTGCAGTTCTAGAGTTCTCAGGTAGGGTATTCCAGATTTTAGGGCCTTTGACATACATTGAATTTTTGTAAAGGTTTAGTCGGACACGGGGAATGTCGTAGAGATGTTTGTGTCTGGTGTTATGCCTGTGGGTTCTGTCACAACTATTAAGAAAGCGTTTTAGGTCAAGGTTGATATTAGAGTTTAAGGCCCTGTAGATATAGATTGCACAGTAGTAAGTGTGGATGTACTGAACTGGGAGTAAGTTTAGATCTTTGAAGAGTGGGGGGGTGTGCTGCCAGGGATGGGATTTAGTGATTATTCTTACTGCAGCTTTTTGTTGGGTTATTATTGGCTTTAGGTGTGTTGCTGCAGTTGATCCCCAAGCACAAATAGCATAGGTGAGGTATGGATAAATAAGTGAGTGGTATAGTGTGAGAAGGGCATTTTGCGGCACGTAGTATCGTAACTTGGAGAGGATCCCAACCGTTTTGGATACTTTTTTGGCTATATGCTGGATATGGGTGCTGAAATTCAGGTTGTTGTCAAGGTATAAGCCTAGGAATTTTCCCCCATTATTTCTGGTAATTAGAGTGTTGTCAATCTTAATGTTAATTTGTGCATCTCCTGCTCTGCTACCAAACATAATATAGTAAGTTTTGTCAGTGTTAAGCGTAAGTTTATTGGCTGTCATCCAAGTCGATATTTTAATCAGCTCCTCATTCACAATGGTGTTGAGGGTGGCAAGATTAGGGTGAGAGATGACATAAGTCGTGTCATCAGCAAAGAGAATGGGTTTCAGGTGTTGGGATACGTTTGGAAGGTCATTGATGTATATGAGGAAGAGCAGGGGACCAAGGACACTTCCCTGCGGAACTCCAGTATCAAGTGGCCGTGTTGCTGATGCTGTGTCTTTAATGGTGACGTACTGATACCTATTAGTAATGTAAGATTTGAAATAAGCAAGCGCATGGCCTCTTATACCGTAGTGGTCAAGTTTGTGGAGTAGGATTTGGTGGTTTACTGTGTCAAAAGCTTTTCTTAGGTCAATAAAAATTCCTAGTGGATATTCCTTATTTTCCAATGCTGTGTAAAGCAGATCTAGCATTTTTATGATTGCATCATTAGTGCTTTTATTTTTCCTGAATCCAAACTGGCAGGGGTTGAGTATGTTTTGAGCCGTTATAAATGAATACAGTCTCTTGTACACGAGTTTCTCAAAGATTTTGGATAGCAATGGTAAGTTAGATATTGGCCTATAGTTGTTTAAGTCTGTAGGGTCACCACCTTTATGTATTGGTGTAACCCTTGCCATCTTGAGTAGTTTCGGGAAGGTGCTAGTCTCTATTGACTTGTTGAAAAGTAATGAAATAGCATGCGAAAGGACATGGGCCGCTCGCTTATACAGTAATGGTGGGACATGAGACAGATTCCCCGAGTTATTTTTAAGTGACTTTATGATCCCAATGACTTCCGTGGGCTCAGTTGGTGCAAGATAGAAGGAATTAGGGAAATTACCATCTAGGTAGTCCCCGGCATGGGCATTGGTATGTGGGATTTTACTGGCGAGATTAGATCCTATGTTTGAGAAGAAGTCGTTTATCTTGTTAGCTGTGTCAGTGGGATGTAGTGGTGTTTCATTAGGTTTAGTTAGGACAATATTCTTGGTTTTTCTCAGTTTGTGGGTCCCTAGAATCTGAGAGAGTGTTTTCCAGGTCTTTTTTATATCTCCTCTAGTATCTGTGAATCTACTGGAGTAGTATAGTTGTTTGGCTTTTTTTATTACTTTGGTGAGAGCTGATGAATAGTGTTTAAGAGTATCTTTGTGTATTAAGCCCTGTCTATATTGCTTTTCATATTGGTGTTTCTTGTCTATGGATTTCAGAATGGTGCTGGTTAGCCATGGGCAACCAAGCCGTTTGTTTGTGATCTGTTTTGTTTTTATAGGACAATGTTTGTTGTATAGTCTAAGTAATTTGTTAAGAAAGATGTCTGTCCAGTCATCAATACCATTGGCCTCGGAGAATTCTGTAGGCCAATCAACAGTCTCTAGGTCAGCTGTGAACTTCCTTACTGAGGCCTCGTCATGGAGTCTAAATGAGACTTTGTTGTATTCAAGTGGTGGTTTACTAATGTTTGTCAGGAGGAAGGTAGGGTAGTGGTCTGTAGTGCTATCTGTGATTATCCCTGATTTAAGGGGGGCTAGTATATTGGTCCATATGTGGTCTATTATGGTTGCACTTGTCTCAGTGAGCCTGGTTGGTTTAGTTATTGTTGGTATGAGAAGTGTGTTGTTCATATTGTTGATGAAATCAGTTACAGGCTGATCATCTAGTAAGCCAAGGTTGATGTTGAAGTCTCCAGCTAAGAGAAGGTGGTGCTTATTCATTTGTCTGTTTGTTATTAGTGACTTTAATTTCTTACTGAAATTTGGGATGTTTGTGTGAGGTATCCGGTAAATGGCACCGATTGTTATAGGCGTCTTAAGGTTTTTTACAGTAAAATTAGCAAAAATGTATTCCCCATATTCATCACTAAAGCAAGTGGTGCTAAGACAAGATAATTGGTTAGAGTAATAGATTGCAATACCACCCCCAACTTGGTTTGTTCTGCAGTTGTGAATTGCTGTGTATCCTGGTAGAGGGTAGATATCTATTGTGTCCTGCTTAAGCCAGGTCTCAGTAAGAATAATGCAGGAGAAGGGTGTCTTTAGTGATTCAAGGAGTGCTAGGAGGTCATCATATGACTATTGATTGTGTGTGCATAATATTATTTATTACCAAATCAGAGACATACACACTGGACCAACACAACGACTTTAAGTTAAAAAGCATATCAATAACACTATCCATACATTAGAATTATACACTATACATGAGAATTGCAGATTACTATGATGTTCTCACATCAAAGTCCAATACATTACATCACAATGGCTCATAACTTTGAATATTTCAGACAGTAATTTGTGTTGTGTTTACTTACAATTCAGCCACATTTTTCGAAATGTAAACTGTCTGTCGGTAGTCACTGTCGAAATGCATGCTTTTACCTTTTGTTTAGGTATTATTAGCGCTATATTTGATTATGTTAAAAATAATTAGGTATTTCAGTAACTTAACATGATAAGTTACAGACTTTACTAACTTAACATGTTAAGTAACTGAAAAAAGTCTTCTTGTGTATTCCTGGTAAAATAGCTAGCTTTTAGTGATGAGTTTAGCTGTTGAGAAAGTCTCTTTATAAGAACATAAGAAAGAAGGAACACTGCAACAGGCCTACTGACCCACGCGGAGCAGGTCCATGTCCCCCCCCCCCCCCGGATTAGACCAATGACCCACCCAGTCTGGTCATCCCCACTCAAGGATGGAGAACTGTACCAGACCCAGCAGCACAAGCTAGTCAGGTTCAACTCACATCCACCCACACCCACTCATATACTTATCTAACCTATTTTTAAAACTACACAACGTTTTAGTCTCAATAACTGTACTCGGGAGTTTGTTCCACTCATCCACAACCAAACCAGTGCTTTCCTATGTCCTTCCTGAATCTGAATTTTTCCAACTTGAAACAGTTTCTGCGAGTCCTGTCTTGGCTGGAAATTTTCAGCACACTATTTACATCCCCTTTATTTATTCCTGTTTTCCATTTATACACCTCGATCATATCCCCCTAATTCTACGCTTTTCGAGAGAGTGCAGAATCAGGGCCCTCAGTCTATCCTCATAGGGAAGATTTCTGATACATGGGATCATCTTTGTCATCCTCCTCTGTACGTTTTCCAGAGCATTTATATCCATTCTGTAATACGGTGACCAGAACTGAGCAGCATAGTCTAAATGAGGTCTAACCAAGGATATATAGAATTGAAGAACAACCTGATGAAGACAATTGTGCAGCAGATGGAGATCCATATTGTTGAGGCACGTCGCCTACACAGAAGGCTTCGGCTCCATGGAGCTGAACTCATCTCCAGGCTGAGGGACTGACCACCTCAAATACTTTTCACCAAGGTTGATGGACTGATTACATTATCTTCGTTTCACTACTACACCTGCTGCCTCTGTATTTGACTGAAGAAGCCTACTGAGTAGGCGAAACGTCTCGACAATAAAGACATCCAACTGTTGTACATGTCTTAATCATTAACTTGTCGGTATTTTATGCTATTTTTTAACATTTATCTTCTAGATGCTCCAGTCTTCATCACCAACTGATACACTTTTCTTTCTTTCACTCTGTCTCAGATATCTTTGTCTCCAGCAATCAATCAGAGCTCTCAACGGCGCCGATGATTAATCTCCGCTGATTTGTAATTCTTGTCAATGTTTACAGTGTGTTAGGGAGTCAAATCAAGCTGCACTATTTTAAGCCTTCGCCTGACAACGGTATAACTGTGTTGTTACACATTTACTATTTAGATAAACGTCTTTGTCGCTACAGATGCATAATACAACCTACCGATTTCCCTTTATCTATTCTATGAGGAACCTCGGCTTTGAGTGCCAGCCGACTTTAAGGAATTAGTGGACGGTTTTCCGTCAACAAACACCAAATATCTCTTATCTATGATATTTATTATCATTAATGAACCAGAATCCAGATCTCAAAGAATATCATTATATATACTTCCTCCATGCTGTCTATTTGATTAATGTAACTGTAGTGTGGGGGAATATATACATATATATATATATATATATATATATATATATATATATATATATATATATATATATATATATATATATTTATATATATATATTTATATATATATATATGTATATGTCGTGCCGAATATGTAAAACTGGTCAATTAGCATGAACTCATTTAAAATTAAGTCCTTTCCGAAATTTTCTCTTATACGTTTAAAGATATATTTTTTTCATTAATGTTAATGTAAAAATTTTAAATTTTGCACTAAAAGGAACTTAGAAAACTTACCTAACCTTATTATAACAAGAACAATTTATTTTAGCCTAACCCAACTAAATATATTTTAGATTTGTTTACAATAATTTAATACTAAACAAACACAGTGAAATATATTTTTTTCGTTAGGTTCAGAATGATTTTGGCGAAATTATTGCATACACAAATTTTCACTTGTCCTATATGGCAAGATGAGCGTTGCTATTTAAGCCAAGATCGCAAGTTCTGCCTATTCGGCACGACATATATATATATAGGTGTGTGTGTGTACTCACCTAGTTGTGATTGCGGGGATCGAGTCACAGCACCTGGCCTCGCCTCTTCACCTGGCCGCTACCCGGTCACCCTTCCAGCTTCGTGAGCATTATCATACCTCTTCTTAAAGCTATGTATGAATCCTCCTCCACTACATCACTACCCAGGCTAATCCACTTCCTGACAACTCTGAGACTGAAGAAATACTTCCTGACATCCCTGTGGTTCATCTGAGTCTTCAACTTCCAACTGTGACCCCTCGTTGCTGTGTCACATCTATGGAACATTCTGTCTCTGTCCACTTTGTCTATACCTCTCAGTATTTTATATGTCGTTATCATATTCCCCCCTATCTCTACAGTCCTCCATTGTCGTCAGGTCAATGTCCCTAAACCTCTCTTCGTAGGACACACCCCTTAGCTCCGGGACTAGTCTTGTTGCAAGCCTTTGCACTTTCTCTAGTTTCCTTACATGCTTGGCTAGGTGAGGGTTCCAAACTGGCGCTGCATATTCCAATATGGGCCTAACGTACACAGTGTACAGGGTCCGGAATATCTCCTTATTTAGATGTCGGAACGCTGTTCTGAGGTTTGCCAGGCGCCAATATGCTGCAGCAGTTATTTGGTTGATGTGTGCCTCAGGAGATGTTCCCAGTGTTATACTCACACCAAGATCCTTTTCCTTGACTGAGGTTTGTAGGCTCTGGCCCCCTAGACTGTACTCCGTCTGTGGTCTTCTTTGCCCTTCCCCAGTCTCCATGACTTTGCACTTGGTGGGGTTGAACTCCAGAAGCCAGTTTCTGGACCAGGCCTACAGTCTGTCCAGGTCCTTTTGTAGTTCTGCCTGGTCTTCGTCCGACTGAATTCTTCTCATCAACTTCACGTCATCTGCAAACAGGGACACTTCGGAGTCTATTCCTTCCGCCATGTCGTTCACAAATACCAGAAACAGCACCGGTCCTAGGAGTGATCCCTGTGGCACCCTTCTCGTTACGGGCGCCAACTCTGACACCTCGCCACTTACCATGACTCGCTGTTGTCTTCCTGACAGGTATTCCTTGATCCACTGTAGTGCCTACCCCGTTATGCCTGCTTGGTCCTCCAGCTTTCACACTAATCTCTTGTGTGGAACTGTGTCAAACGCCTTCTTGCAGTCCAAGAAAATGCAATCTACCCACCCCTCTCTCTCATGACTTACTGCCGTTACCCTGTCATAGAACTAAAGTAGGTTTGTGATGCAGGATTTCGTGTCCCTTAAACCGTGCTGGCTGTCTTTGATAAGCTCATTCCTTTCTAGGTGCTCCACCACTCTTCTGATATTTTTCTCCATTATTTTGCATGCTATACACGTCAGTGACACTGGTCTGTAGTTCAATGCTTCGTGTCTGTCTCCCATTTTAAAACTTGGGACTACATTTTCTGTCTTCCATACTTCCGGTAGTCGCCCTGTTTTGATAGATGAGTTGAAGATAGATATTAGTGGTACACAAAGCGCCTCCGCTCCCTCTCTCAGGACCCATGGAGAGATGTTATCCAGCCCTATCGCCTTTGAGGTGTATAGCTCGCTTGACAGCCTCTTCACTTCTTCCTCGGTTGTATGTATTGTGTCCAACACTTGATGGGGTACCCCACCTCTCTGCCTTTCTGAAGGCCCTTCTGTCTCCTCGCTGCTATGTCATTCTCATATTGCCTTTGGGCCTCCCTTCTTACCAGTGCATATTCATTTCTGGCTCTATGACTGGTCTCTTTATTCTCCTGGGTCCTTTGCTTTCTGTACTTCTTCAGTTCCCTAGTACACTTGGTTTTGGTCTCCCTGCACCTTTGGGTGAACCATGGGCTTATCCTGGCTTTTTCATTATACCTGTTACTCTTAGGTACAAACCTCTCCTCAGCTTCCTTGCATATTGTTGTCACATATTCCATCATCTCGTCTAATGACTTCCCTGCTGGTTCTTTGTCCCACTGAACCCCGTTGAGGAAATTCTTCATGCTTGTGTAGTCCCCTTTCTTGTAGTTTGGCTTCATTTGTCCAGCCCTTCCTGCTTCCCCCTCCACATGATCGCTGGCCCCGAGGGGTCTTTCATATGTGATGTTCTCAATATCTCCACTACTCAAGGTGAATAGTAGGTCCAGTCTCGCTGGTTCATCCTCTCCTCTCTCTCTGGTAGTGTCCCTTACATGTTGGTAAATGAGGTTTTACAGTATCAGCATGATTGGTTGTGGGGTTCTAGGGGTGGTTCTGTGTGTGCTTGCTCTTGTTGTTCTGCCCTGCTCTGGTTGTCCTCTGCCAATTCTGCCCTTGTCTCTCCTCCTAGCTCCTTTCGCTTTTGTGTCCTGTCCCTCAGTTGCTGTCATTCTGTTTTTGTTTTGTCTCAGTCTAAGAACACCCTCTTGCATCCTGGCGAATCCTTCAACCATGGTTTCTCTTGGAGGATCCTGTTCCATATTGTTTCTGTCCTGAAAATCAGCTTGATCAGTCGTTTTCTTCCCTTCAGGTATCCCTCTATTCTCTGAAAATTTACAGTCTCAGACATTTCCTCTCAACCTATTTCTTTGATGATGTTCTCAATCTCCTGTCTTTCTGCCTGCTGTCTTTCAATGTGTGTTCTTTCCTCACTCTCCTGAAGCCCATGAATAAACACTGACTTTGCCCTCTCCTCCTCCCATTGCCTTTCCCTCTGAGTCTCTGGTTCCTATCTGTTCATGGCTATTGTCTCCCTTATTTTTTCCCCTAGCTCTTGGTGGCATGGTTGTGTCTCTGCATATGACCTGTCCCCCTCACCGCCTGCATCCAGCTGCTCTCCCTCTTTATTCCTTTGCCCTGCTTGGTGGGCTGATAGGGTTGATAGGACTTTAGTGTAATTTATGTCTCCTTCCATCCCGTTGGGCCCCTCGTTCAGTAGGGGTTTACCAGCTTCAGTTGCCATGCCTCTCCTGTCAATACCCCTGTAGCTCGCTTCAGCCTATTTACCTCATATTCTAGGGCCCTTATTTTGTGTACTGCAGCTTCGACTTGGGACTCCCAATGTTTCTTCTCCTCCTCCAACTTCTTTTTCAATTTCACAGAGAGCTCTGTCTCCATTTTTGCAGCAAGCCCTCCTAGTTTTCTCTCCCAATCTTGTTTCATCCTTTTGTATTGCTCCTCCATCCATTCCTCCCTATCAGAACCAATCCCCTCTGCTCCCTGTGTGTGTGTGTATATATAGTGCAGAAATCGCAATTCATTAAACCAGGAAACGTGTTACAATCTGGAAGTGGCCAGTTTTGGTGAGCCTGTGCCCACTGTAGCCTCAGTCTCCTGTTATTAGCTGACACAAGTGAAAGTCAGTGTGTTGTGCCTTCAGAGATGCTATTCTGCATTCCATTGTTGTATTAACTTGTTATTTAACTTACTGTCACCTTCCTGTCAGCCTGAACCAGTCTTGTCAGTCTCCTCTGGCCATTTGTATTAACATGGCACTTCAGGCCACAGAACTGGCTCTTACCTGATATCTGGTAGTTCATGTCACTCTCAAAATTCTACAGACTGTTGTGTGTGAAGATCCCAGAATTATTATTATAATCAAGGGGGAAGCACTAAACCCGTAGGATTATACAGCGCCTGTGGTGGGATGTGGAAGGTATTCAGGTTTAATTCAGGGAACTGGAGCACATATCCAATTCCCTAGATCAAGAGCTTCTCACCAGCATCAAGGAACCTTCCTTGAGGGAAAGATCCCAGGAGATGAGCAGTTTCTGAGATACTCACACCGCCCCGCCAGGCACCAGCAATCATTACACGGTCATAGCCACTTAGGTCACATTTCTTCCCCATTTTAATGTTGTTCTGACAAACAACTGAATCTTTTCACCATGTTTGCATGCTTTTAGGCACTGCAGTGCTATCACGTGATTGGCTGATTAAATATTTAAGAACATAAGAAAAATATGAAAGAAGGAACACTGCAACAGGCCTACTGACTCATGCAAAGCAGGTCAATGCCACCCCCAGTTTAGAATAATGACCACCTAGTCAGGTCACTTCCACTTAAGGAAGGAGCACGGCACCAGACCTGGTAACACAAGCTAGTCAGGTCCAACTCACACCCACCCACACCCACTCATGTATATATCTAACCTATTTTTAAAACTACACAAGGTCTTAGCTTCTATGACGGTACTCGGGAGTTTGTTCCACTCATCCACAACTCTATTACCAAATCAGTGCTTTCCTATTTCCTTCCTGAATCTGAACTTTTCCAACTTGAAACCATTGCTGCGAGTCCTGTCTTGGCTAGAAATTTTCAGCACGCTATTTACATCCTCTTTGTTTATTCGTCTTTTCCATTTATGCACCCAAATTATATCCCCCCTAATTCTAGGAAAAGAGTACAGATTCAGGGCCCTCAGTCTATCCTCATAGGGAAGATTTCTGATACATGGGATCATCTTTGTCATCCTCCTCTGTACGTTTTCCAGAGCATTTATATCCATTCTGTAATACGGTGACCAGAACTGTGTAGCATAGTCTAAATGAGGCCTAACCAAGGATCAGGTGAACAGTGTGCCTAATAAAGTGACCACTGAGTGAATAAACGAAATGACAAGAGCTGGACGAGTGGATAACATAGTTGACCCTCAAAAATGTTGATGTCTGTGAAAGACTTTATATCCATTGAACAATTCTCCTGTTCCTTGGATCAAACTCTCTCATTCCCCAAGTGCTGTATTATGCTATCTGGTTAAAAAAAATATCTTTGTAAATATGGGCAGAGGAAATTAATCTCGTATTTTAGCGTAATGGTCGGGTTTAATTAACGTAGCCGCGTCTACAACAAATATATTAACACGCGATCAAATGAGTTACGTCAGGTTATAAATTAGTTTTTCAACATTCGCCAGGAAAAAGAATTAGTTAATTACTTCACAAACAAGCTAATAAATAAACCAGTCATCAGAATTATCGACTCTCTCAACAAACTCGAATTCTGAGGCTTGATTAAAATAATTTTAATGGGAAAAAACCATGAAAAACTAATGAAATATTGACTGCATAATTATCTTTACTCAGCGATGAATGAAGAAAATTCGGGTTTAGCAGTTCTCGTGAAGACAATGTTATTGTTATGTTGTCTTCTTGAACATTCAAAGATCATACAAATATGAATCTAATTTGTATAAACCTAAACTAATATTCATATTAAAATAATTTTTTACAGACCTTCTTTCATATATATATATATATATATATATATATATATATATATATATATATATATATATATATATATATATATATATATATATATATATATATTGAGCAAATATCGCGATACAAGATGCAAAACAACCAAGGGGGAAGTAGAGTGATAGCTCTAGGCCTTTCGTGTTGCAATCAACACATCATCAGGAGCTTGAAAAATGTAGAAAAGAGGAGGGTTTCCAAGCGAATACGTTCCCAGTCAGTGAGTTTTTAAATACTACGTGTATATTAAATCTTCTAAGAGCATTCGGTAGGATAGATAAATTCTGGTTATATGGGAGGACCAGCACATTCTTGGTCTACTACTCCAACAACGAGACTAGAGTCAACAGGAGTGTATTTCTTACTATGTTTATGAGAGTTTCTAGAGTGTGCAGTCCGGAGTTCCTAGATGAAGAAATTAGGAAAATATTTGACACTGGGACGAAACTGCGATATCCTAAGATGTTTATGGAATCTGCCTTGCTGGCAGCTAGGAATACTTACTGTAGGACAGAAGCTAGGATAGCACCTCAGACCAAGAATGTGCTGGTCCTCCCATATAACCAGAATTTATCTATCCTACCGAAAGCTCTTAGAAGATTTAATATACAAGTAATTTTAAAAAATTCACGGACTGTTAGAAGCATCTTGGTAAAGATGGTGTCTACAGAGTTGGTTGCAACGGTTGTAGTCTCCCCTATTTGGGACAAACTGGAAAGTCATTGGAGGTGAGAATGTCCTAGCACAGTTATTCGATACGTATAGAACAGGAGTCTAACGAGATTTTCAACCATATTAGAGCCTGTAATAACCCTGCAAATTGGCTGGAAGCAAGAGTCATCTTTCCCTGTTCCTCCTAGCTTGAAAGGAATATTGTAGAATCGCCAATTATTAAGCATGACAGGCAGTCATTATACAATATCAGTGATGAGCTGTTCAAATTAGATGTCTTTTAAGTTGAGGCAAGAGTACACAGTTTAAAATTGGGATCTTACACTTATGCACCAAACTGCCTTAAATGTGTCATACTGAGGAACTAGGGCATATTTTCCTGCAGTTTCTGAAGCTTGAACTATTGTTTGCCTCAGGATTATGTGGAATGAATATCGGTAGCCATCTTGTCATTGCAGATGCCTCCCCTCCCCTTAAATGAGTTTATGTTAACCGGTACCTTCCCCTCTCTACCTCTCTCACTCCAGTGAACGAGGTTCCCTGCGAATGTATTCGCTTGGAAACCCTCCTCTCTTCTACATTTTCCAAGCTCATGATGATGTGTTGATTGCAACACGAAAGGCCTAGAGCTATCAACCTACTTCCCCCGTGGTTGTTTTGCAGACACACACACACACACACACGCACACACACACACACACACACACACACACACACACACACACACACACACACACACACACACACACACACACACACACATACACACATATATATACATATATATATATATAAATATATATATATATATATATATATATATATATATATATATATATATATATATATATATATATATATATATATATTTATTATATATATTATCACACTGGCCGATTCCCACCAAGGCAGGGTGGCCCGAAAAAGAAAAACTTTCACCATCATTCACTCCATCACTGTCTTGCCAGAAGGGTGCTTTACACTACAGTTTTTAAACTGCAACATTCACACCCCTCCTTCAGAGTGCAGGCACTGTACTTCCCATCTCCAGGACTCAAGTCCGGCCTGCCGGTTTCCTTGAATCCCTTCATAAATGTTACTTTGCTTACACTCCAACAGCACGTCAAGTATTAAAAACCATTTGTCTCCATTCACTCCTATCAAACACGCTCACGCATGCCTGCTGGAAGTCCAAGCCCCTCACACACAAAACCTCCTTTACCCCCTCCCTCCAACCCTTCCTAGGCCGACCCCTACCCCGCCTTCCTTCCACTACAGACTGATACACTCTTGAAGTCATTCTGTTTCGCTCCATTCTCTCTACATGTCCGAACCACCTCAACAACCCTTCCTCAGCCCTCTGGACAACAGTTTTGGTAATCCCGCACCTTCTCCTAACTTCCAAACTACGAATTCTCTGCATTATATTCACACCACACATTGCCCTCAGACATGACATCTCCACTGCCTCCAGCCTTCTCCTCGCTGCAACATTCATCACCCACGCTTCACACCCATATAAGAGCGTTGGTAAAACTATACTCTCATACATTCCCCTCTTTGCCTCCAAGGACAAAGTTCTTTGTCTCCACAGACTCCTAAGTGCACCACTCACTCTTTTTCCCTCATCAATTCTATGATTCACCTCATCTTTCATAGACCCATCCGCTGACACGTCCACTCCCAAATATCTGAATACGTTCACCTCCTCCATACGCTCTCCCTCCAATCTGATATTCAATCTTTCATCACCTAATCTTTTTGTTATCCTCATAACCTTACTCTTTCCTGTATTCACCTTTAATTTTCTTCTTTTGCACACCCTACCAAATTCATCCACCAATCTCTGCAACTTCTCTTCAGAATCTCCCAAGAGCACAGTGTCATCAGCAAAGAGCAGCTGTGACAACTCCCACTTTGTGTGTGATTCTTTATCTTTTAACTCCACGCCTCTTGTCAAGACCCTCGCATTTACTTCTCTTACAACCCCTTCTATAAATATATTAAACAACCACGGTGACATCACACATCCTTGTCTAAGGCCTACTTTTACTGGGAAATAATTTCCCTCTTTCCTATGTACTGTAACTTGAGCCTCACTATCCTCGTAAAAACTCTTCACTGCTTTCAGTAACCTACCTCCTACACCATACACTTGCAACATCTGCCACATTGCACCCCTATCCACCCTGTCATACGCCTTTTCCAAATCCATAAATGCCACAAAGACCTCTTTAGCCTTATCTAAATACTGTTCACTTATATGTTTCACTGTAAACACCTGGTCCACACACCCCTTACCTTTCCTAAAGCCTCCTTGTTCATCTGCTATCCTATTCTCTGTCTTACTCTTAATTCTTTCAGTTATAACTCTACCTTACACTTTACCAGGTATACTCAACAGACTTATCCCCCTATAATTTTTGCACTCTCTTTTATCCCCTTTGCCTTTATACAAAGGAACTATGCATGCTCTCTGCCAATCCCTAGGTACCTTACCCTCTTCCATACATTTATTAAATAATTGCACCAACCACTCCAAAACTATATCCCCACCTGCTTTTAACATTTCTATCTTTATCCCATCAATCCCGGCTGCCTTACCCCCTTTCATTTTACCTACTGCCTCACGAACTTCCCCCACACTCACAACTGGCTCATCCTCACTCCTACAAGATGTTATTCCTCCGTTCCCTATACACGTAATCACAGCTTCCCTATCTTCATCAACATTTAACAATTCCTCAAAATATTCCCTCCATCTTCCCAATACCTCTAACTCTCCATTTAATAACTCTCCTCTCCTATTTTTAACTGACAAATCCATTTGTTCTCTAGGCTTTCTTAACTTGTTAATCTCACTCCAAAACTTTTTCTTATTTTCAACAAAATTTGTTGATAACATCTCACCCACTGTCTCATTTGCTCTCTTTTTACATTGCTTCACCACTCTCTTAACCTCTCTCTTTTTCTCCATATACTCTTCCCTCCTTGCATCACTTCTACTTTGTAAAAACTTCTCATATGCTAACTTTTTCTCCCTTACTACTCTCTTTACATCATCATTCCACCAATCGCTCCTCTTCCTTCCTGCACCCACTTTCCTGTAACCACAAACTTCTGCTGAACACTCTAACACTACATTTTTAAACCTACCCCATACCTCTTCGACCCCATTGCCTATGCTCTCATTAGCCCATCTATCCTCCAATAGCTGTTTATATCTTACCCTAACTGCCTCCTCTTTTAGTTTATAAACCTTCACCTCTCTCTTCCCTGATGCTTCTATTCTCCTTGTATCCCATCTACCTTTTACTCTCAGTGTAGCTACAACTAGAAAGTGATCTGATATATCTGTGGCCCCTCTATAAACATGTACATCCTGAAGTCTACTCAACAGTCTTTTATCTACCAATACATAATCCAACAAACTACTGTCATTTCGCCCTACATCATATCTTGTATACTTATTTATCCTCTTTTTCTTAAAATATGTATTACCTATAACTAAACCCCTTTCTATACAAAGTTCAATCAAAGGGCTCCCATTATCATTTACACCTGGCACCCCAAACTTACCTACCACACCCTCTCTAAAAGTTTCTCCTACTTTAGCATTCAGGTCCCCTACCACAATTACTCTCTCACTTGGTTCAAAGGTTCCTATACATTCACTTAACATCTCCCAAAATCTCTCTCTCTCCTCTGCATTCCTCTCTTCTCCAGGTGCATACACGCTTATTATGACCCACTTCTCGCATCCAACCTTTATATATATATATAATATTATATATATATATAATATATATATATATATATATATATATATATATATATATATATATATATATATATATATATATATAAATATATATATATATATATATATATATATATATATATATATATATATATATATATATATATATATATATATATATATATATATATATATACATAATATAGGGAGGTACCACCTCTAGAACTGTTATAGGGACCCTCATCCTCAGAGAAAAGAATAAACTTGCTTCTGGGAAAACTCAAGATTCTCCCTGAAGCTGTTTGAGAATTTTCTCCTTCCACCCCCTATATTATGTATATATATTTTATTTAAAGACAAAATACATTGACAAAACATTCACAAAAATATGATACAAAGTAAAACAACATAGGTAACTCAGAGCTACATCTCGAATACTTCGTCCAGCTCCCCTGCGGTGGGCCGCGTGCCCAGAATGCTGCAGGCATTTCCTCTCTCGATCGCAACACTGAGTCTCTGAAAGAGGAAGCTGGTCGCCCTGTGGTCCTTGGTTTCTATGATGAGCTTTTCACCCAGCTCTTTGAGGAACTTTAGAGCACACTTGCCCCATGCTCCAAGGGTCTCCGACCCTATTGGAATGAAGTTATAGCAAGGGGGAAGGTCTTCATATTTTCGGATCTTCTGGGTCTCCCTGTGGCTGGCAGCTCCACCCCCTTCCACTACAGAGTATGGCAAGTAGGTGTCTGCCAATGTGGCAGCACAGGTGTAGTCCCAGGCAATCTGCTTTCCATCCTTCCAGGGTAGCATAGTGGCTCCATCAGGACGCTTTTGACTTCCATCAGACCTCTGTACTTGGGGTTTCCGTTGAGCTGGGCAACGGGCTGTGGCGAGGCTTCTCTTTATTATGTCATTGATCTCCTCATGTCTGGCATACTTCCCTTCTGCTGTGTGGCACACGAGACCATGGAGTCCGAATTGATCAGCTGTCGCCCTGCCGCAAATACACCTATGTTCGGTGAGGATGGGGGCGGCTAGGCGAAGAGCAACACCAATCCGAATGCCTGTGGGTCGAGACGGGTGCCCAAGGAGGAATTGGGAACAGCTAACAGGAAATCTCCTGAGTGTGGTGCCTTCACTGCCAGGAGACGAGCTTTGTTCTTTCCTGAAGCATTGGAGAGCATTGTGTTGGCGATTTTTTCCATGATCGGTTTGTCCCAGTGGGACTGTTTGTGCTGTTTGGGAGGAGCTGGTCTACTGGAGGAGTCTGTAAGGGTGTCCCACCGAATTGCTGCTTCAGTAAACCTGGGGTCTTGAGCTCCTACCAAGTCTCTCAAGCGTTCGGGCACTATCTTCTTGACTAATGCACTGGAAGCCAAACACGAAGACAGAAAAGCAGGTAAAGCAACATGCGTTGCTTTACGCACCCCTATACCTCCCACTCGCACTGGGAGGGTTGCCTGATCCCATTGCTCATCCTCTAGTGATAGGTTCAGTGCCTTCTTAAAAGTTGATCTCAGGTGTGCATCATATTCATCAAGTGTTGGGTTGTCAAAAGAGGGTGCACACCTCAAGAAGTAAGTGAGTCTTGGCATAGTAAGACACCTTGTGAGGAGATACAGAGCATCATGGGCATCAAGATCGCTTATTCTCTCCTCCATTCTCATAAGGTCATTCAATTTGTCCCTGAGGACAGTATCGATGGCCTGGTGACCCAGCGGTGCCCCCAAGAGGGTACTGTTGGACGGAGTTGTAGTTGAGATTTCCGGGAGGATTCTTCGAACAGCATTGATTATTTCCTGGTTCGCTGTGATGATTTCACACTTAGAGGGATTGAGGATGAGTCCCAATGAGTGCAATAAGATCACAGTAAACAGGTGATTTCAAAATATGCAAAACAACCACTCTGAAAAATAGAGAAATTCCAAGCGCTTTCGTGACTACTCACATTATCAAGGAACTATGAAAGTGAAGCATCCAAGGAAGCTATATAAGGGGTCGGCCAGCACCTCACTATCAGATCCCACAACGGTTAAACACGTGACGCGCGGCGAGCCAACTTGGATAGGTCCTTTGCAAAACTCACCCCCAAGCTATTTATTTGTCCAGTGTATTATTAAATTCTACCCAAATTCTATTAATTATAAATGGATCTAATTTATATAAACCAAAGGAAATATTCATATTATTGTCAAAACTGCTTTTTATGAAAAAAGATTCAATTATATTCCTGTCGATCATGGACTTGCTTGATACTACTTTCTCAACTTTTTGAAAATCAATTGGATGGTTAAAATCTCTTACATGAATAAATAGAGCATTGGAATCTTGTCCAGTTCTAATGCTATATTTATGTTGTTTTAATCTTAGTTCGAGATTTTTACCAGTTTGACCGTAATAAACTTTATCGCAAATTTTACAAGGAATCTTATAGACACATCCATCAGCATTTTTGGGGAAATTCTTAATCAAAAGTTTTTTTACTGTATCAAGATTTTTGAATACAACTTTAATATTAAAAGTCTTAAGAAGAGAAGGCATATCAACCAAGTTTTCATGGTAAGGGAGAACCAACATATTTTTAGTTGAATAAGGCTGGTTTCCCTTTTTTGGATTATAAAAAGTGTTCCTAGCAACTTTAAAAGATTTATCAATTACATTTCTTGGGTATTTTAAATCATTACCTATTTCATAATTTTTGGATATTTCCTCATCTATGAACTCAGGACTACAAATTTATAAAGCTCTCAAAAACATTGATGAGAAAACAGACACTTTGACCCTATCTTGTCCACTATTATTCCTCGCATCGAGATAGAGTCAAAGTGTCTGTTTTCTCATCAATGTTTTTGAGAGCTTTACGAATTTGTAGTCCTGAGTTCATAGATGAGGAAATATCCAAAATTTATGAAATAGGTAATGATTTAAAATACCCAAGAAATGTAATTGATAAATCTTTTAAAGTTGCTAGGAACACTTTTTATAATCCAAAAAAGGGCAACCAGACTTATTTAACTAAAAATATGTTGGTTCTCCCTTACCATGAAAACTTGGTTGATATGCCTTCTCTTCTTAAGACTTTTAATATTGAAGTTGTATTCAAAAATCTTGATACAGTAAAAAAACTTTTGATTAAGAATTCCCCCCAAAATGCTGATGGATGTGTCTATAAGATTCCTTGTAAAATTTGCGATAAAGTTTATTACGGTCAAACTGGTAAAAATCTCGAACTAAGATTAAAACAACATAAATATAGCATTAGAACTGGACAAGATTCCAATGCTCTATTTATTCATGTAAGAGATTTTAACCATCCAATTGATTTTCAAAAAGTTGAGAAAGTAATATCAAGCAAGTCCATGGTCGACAGGAATATAATTGAATCTTGTTTCATAAAAAGCAGTTTTGACAATAATATGAATATTTCCTTTGGTTTATATAAATTAGATCCATTTATAATTAATAGAATTTGGGTAGAATTTAATAATATACTGGACAAATAAATAGCTTGGGGGTGAGTTTTGCAAAGGACCTATCCAAGTTGGCTCGCCGCACGTCACGTGTTTAACCGTTGTGGGATCTGATAGTGAGGTGCTGGCCGACCCCTTATATAGCTTCCTTGGATGCTTCACTTTCATAGTTCCTTGATAATGTGAGTAGTCACGAAAGCGCTTGGAATTTCTCTATTTTTCAGAGTGGTTGTTTTGCATATATATATATATATATATATATATATATATATATATATATATATATATATATATATATATATATATATATATATATATATATATATATATATATATATATATATATATATATATATATATATATATATATATATATATATATATATATATATATATATATATATATATATATATATGTCGTGCCGAATAGGCAGAATTTGCGATCTTGGCTTAAATAGCAACGCTCATCTTGCCATATAGGACAAGTGAAAATTTGTGTATGGAATAATTTCGCCAAAATCAATCTGAACCTAACGATAAAAATATATTTCACTGTGTTTGTTTAGTATTAAATTATTGTAAACAAATCTAAAATATATTTAGTTGGGTTAGGCTAAAATAAATTGCTCTTGCTATAATAAGGTTAGGTAAGTTTTCTAAATTCCTTTTGGTGCAAAATTATAAATTTTTACATCAACATTAATGAAAAAGTAAGACACATATGCAACAGTTAGGTATCTTTATTTCGAAACGTTTCGCCTACTGTGTAGGCGAAACGTTTCGAAATGAAGATACCTAACTGTTGCATATGTGTCTTACCTAACAACCTGTCGGTATTTTATACCATTTTAATGTTCATTAATGAAAAAAATATATCTTTGAAAGTATAAGAGAAAATTTTATAAAGGACTTAATTTTAAATGAGTTCTTGCTAATTGACCAGTTTTACATATTCAGCACGACATATATATATATATATATATATATATATATATATATATATATATATATATATATATATATATATATATATATATATATATATATATATATATATATATATATATATAATTATATATATATGTATATATATATATATATATATATATATATATATATATATATATATATATATGTATATATATATATTAAAAATCTTTGAAAGGGTTATAAGAAGCAAGATCGACACCCATCTAGATACCCATCAATTACACAACCCAGGCAATATGGGTTTAGACTAGGTCGCTCCTGTATGTCCCAACTACTGGACCACTATGACAAGGTCCTGGATGCCATGGAAGACAAACATAATACAGATATAATATACACAGACTTTGCAAAAGACTTCGATAAGTGTGACCATGGCGTAATAGCGCACAAAATGCGTGATAAAAGAATAACAAGAAAAGTTTGTAGATGGATCTATAATTTCTTAACAAACAGAACA
>NC_091301.1:57804841-57812341 GCF_038502225.1 Cherax quadricarinatus | reverse complement strand
ACTAGCACCAGTGACTGTGTGAGTGGATATGGGTGTTAATACTGTGTCTGAGAGATGACTGCAAACAAAAGCACCAGTGACTGTGTGAGTGGGTATGGGTGTTAATACTGTGTCTGAGAGATGATTGCAAACAGTAGCACCAGTGACTGTGTGAGTGGGTATGGGTGTTAATACTGTGTCTGAGAGATGATTGCAAACAGTAGCACCAGTGACTGTGTGAGTGGGTATGGGTGTTAATACTGTGTCTGAGAGATGATTGCAAACACTAGCACCAGTGACTGTGTGAGTGGATATGGGTGTTAATACTGTGTCTGAAAGAAGACTGCAAACACTAGCACCAGTGACTGTGTGAGTGGATATGGGTGTTAATACTGTGTCTGAAAGATGACTGCAAACACTAGCACCAGTGACTGTGTGAGTGGGTATGAGTGCTAATACTGTGTCTGAGAGATGATTGCAAACACTAGCACCAGTGACTGTGTGAGTGGGTATGAGTGCTAATACTGTGTCTGAGAGATGATTGCAAACACTAGCACCAGTGACTGTGTGAGTGGATATGGGTGTTAAATACTCTTGATTTTCTGCAATCATTCACCCATTATAATGGAACTTTTACACACAGTACTGAAACGCTGTCATTAAAAGCACTCATTGTTGTACCATCACCAACACTGTTGTACAATCACCAACACTCACTGCTGTACAATCACCAGCACTCATTGTTATACTATTAACACTCAATGTTGTACCAACACCAACATTCATTATTGTACCCTCACAAACGCTCATTAATATACTGTCACGAACACTCACTGTTGTACCATCAGCAACAATCATTGTTATACCATCACCAACGCAATTACTGTTATACCATCACCAACTCAATCACTGTTGTACCATCACTAACGAACACAATTATTGTTGTATCATCATCATCACGTTGTTGAATTATCACCAAGACAATCACTGTTTTATTATCACCAATGCAATCATTGTTGTACCATCAGCAACGAAATTATTGTTGTACCATCACCAACACAATCACTGTTCTACCATCAACAACACAATCACTGTGAAAGTTAAGACACATGTGCAATATCAGGATATCTTTATTGTAGACGTTTCGCCATCCAGTGGCTTTATCAATACAAATTCTAGGACATAATAGGAAGACAGTAGAACTATATACAAAAGATGAGGTAATCAGTCTTGAAGTTAGTGTTCACAGCATCGTGGTGGAGGAGAATCTGGAGCATAGGCGTCAGTGGATAAGGACGGGCAGCAGACGAGGGCATAGTCACTGGTAGGCGGGATTCCCCAGTGGAAGTAGGTCCTACCCAAAGGGATGGGTTAGATGTAGAAGCCGTGAAGAAGATCTTGGAGATGCCCTCTGAACTGGGGAATCCCGCCTACCAGTGACTGTGCCCTCGTCTGCTACACGACCTTATCCACTGACGCCTATGTAACTGCCAGTCTTCTTGCCTTTGCTCCAGATTCTCCTCCACCACGATGCTGTGAACACTAACTCCAAGGCTGAGGGACTGATTACCTCATCTTTTGTATATAGTTCTACTGTCTTCCTATTATGTCTTAGAATCTGTATTGATAAAGCCACTGGATGGCGAAACGTCTACAATAGAGATATCCAGATGTTGCACATGTGTCTTAACTTTCATATTGTCGGTATTTTATACCTTTCTTGCACAACACAATCACTGTTCTACCATTACCAACACAATCATTGTTTTACCTTCAACAACACAATCACTGTTCTACCATCACCAACACAATCGTTGTTTTACCATCAGCAACACAATCATTTTGTACCTTCAACAACACAATTATTGTTGTACCCTCACCAGCACAATCACTGTTTTACCATCGCCAACACAATCACTGTTCTACAATCACCAACACAATCATTGTTTTACCTTCAACAACACAATCACTGTTCTACTATCACCAACACAATCATTGTTTTACCATCAGCAACGAAATTATTGTTGTACCATCACCAACACAATCACTGTTCTACCATCACCAACACAATCACTTTGTACCTTCAACAACACAATTATTGTTGTACCCTCACCAGCACAATCACTGTTTTACCATCCCCAACACAATCACTGTTCTACAATCACCAACACAATCACTGTTCTACCATCACAACACAATCACTGTTCTACCATCACCAACACAATCACTGTTCTACCATTACCAACACAATCAATGTTCTACCATCACCAACACAATCACTGTTCTACCATCACCAATACAATCGCTTTTCTATCATTACCAACACAATCACTGTTCTACCATCACCAACATAATCACTGTTCTGCCATCACCAACACAATCACTGTTCTACCATCACCAACACAATCACTGTTCTACCATCACAAACACAATCACTGTTCAACAATCGCCAACACAATCACTGTTCTACCATCACCAACATAATCACTGTTCTACCATCACCAACACAATCACTGTTCTACCATCACCGACACAATCACTGTTCTACCATCACCAACACAATCACTGTTCTACCATCACCAACATAACCACTGTTCTACCATCACCAACACAATCACTGTTCTACCATCACCAACACAATCACTGTTCTACCATCACCAACACAATCACTGTTCTACCATAACCAACACAATCACTGTTCTACCATCACCAACATAACCACTGTTCTACCATCACCAACACAATCACTGTTCTACCATCACCGACACAATCACTGTTCTACCATCGCCAACACAATCACTGTTCTCATCACCAACACAATCACCACCACAAAACAATCACTGTTCTACCATCTTCAACACAATCACTGTTCTACCATCACCAACACAATCACTGTTCTACCATCACCAACACAATCACTGTTCTACCATCACCAACACAATCACTGTTCTACCATCACCAACACAATCACTGTTCTACAATCACCAACACAATCACTGTTCTACCATTACCAACACAATCAATGTTCTCTCATCACACATAACCACTGTTCTACCATCACCAACACAATCACTGTTCTACAATCACCAACACAATCACTGTTCTACCATCACCAACACAATCACTGTTTTACCATCACCAACACAATCACTGTTCTACCATCACCAAAACAATCACTGTTCTACCATCACCAACACAATCACTGTTCTACCATCATCAACACAATCACTGTTCTACCATCACCGACACAATCACTGTTCTACCATCACCAACACAATCACTGTTCTACCATCACCAACACAATCACTGTTCTACCATCACCTGTTCTACCATCACCAACACAACACTACCATCACTGTCCTACCATCACCAACACTATCACTGTTCTACCATCACCAACACAATCACTGTTCTACCATCACCAACACAATCACTGTTCTACCATCACCAACACAATCACTGTTCTACCATCACCAACACAATCACTGTTCTACCATCACCAACACAATCACTGTTCTCTCACCAACACAATCATCACCAACACAATCACTGTTCTACCATCACCAACACAATCACTGTTCTACCATCGCCAACACAATCACTGTTCTACCATCACCAACACAATCACTGTTCTACCATCACCAACACAATCACTGTTCTACCATCACCAACACAATCACTGTTCTACCATCACCAACACAATCACTGTTCTACCATCACCAACACAATCACTGTTCTACCATCACCAACACAATCACTGTTCTACCATCACCAACACAATCACTGTTCTACCATCACCAACACAATCACTGTTCTACCATCACCAACACAATCACTGTTCTACCATCACCAACACACACGTACCATCATGTTCTTCACGCACCATCATGTTCTTCACGCACCATCATGTTCTTCACGCACCATCATGTTCTTCACGCACCATCATGTTCTTCACGCATCATCATGTTCTTCACGCACCATCATGTTCTTCACGCATCATGTTCTTCACGCACCATCATGTTCTTCACGCACCATCATGTTCTTCTCGCACCATCATATTGTTCACGCACCATCATGTTCTTCACGCACCATCATGTTCTTCACGCACCATCATGTTCTTCACGCACCATCATGTTCTTCACGCACCATCATGTTCTTCACGCACCATCATGTTCTTCACGCACCATCATGTTCTTCACGCACCATCATGTTCTTCACGCATCATGTTCTTCACGCACCATCATGTTCTTCACGCACCATCATGTTCTTCTCGCACCATCATATTGTTCACGCACCATCATGTTCTTCACGCACCATCATGTTCTTCACGCACCATCATGTTCTTCACGCACCATCATGTTCTTCAAGCACCATCATGTTCTTCACGCACCATCATGTTCTTCACGTACCATCATGTTCTTCAAGCACCATCATGTTCTTCACACACCATCATGTTCTTCACGCATCATCATGTTCTTCACGCACCATCATGTTCTTCACGCACCATCATATGTTTTTCACGCACCATCATGTTCTTCCACGCACATCCACTGTTCTTCACGTCCTTTATGTTCTTCACGCACCATCATGTTCTTCTACGCTCATCATGTTCTTCACGCACCATCTTGTTCTTCACGCACCATAATGTTCTTCACGCACCATCATGTTCTTCACGCACTATCATGTTCTTCATGCACCATCATGTTCTTCACGCACCATCATATTGCTCACGCACCATCATGTTCTACAAGCACCATTATGTTCTTCACGCACCATCATGTTCTTCACGCACCATCATGTTCTTCACGCACCATCATGTTCTTCACGCACCATCATGTTCTTCAAGCACCATCATATTGTTCATGCACCATCATGTTCTTCACGCACCATCATGTTCTTCACGCACCATCATATTGTTCACGCACCATCATGTTATTCACGCACCATCATGTTCTTCACGCACCATCATGTTTTTCACGCACCATCATGCTCTTCACGCACCATCATGTTCTTCACGCACTTTCATGTTCTTCACGCACCATCATATTGTTCACGCACCATCATGTTCTTCACGCACCATCATGTTCTTCACGCACCATCATATTGTTCACGCACCATCATGTTCTTCATGCACCATCATGTTCTTCACCCACCATCATGTTCTTCACGCACCATCATATTGTTCATGCACCATCATGTTCTTCACGCACCATCATGTTCTTCACGCACCATCATGTTCTTCACGCAACATCATATTGTTCACGCACCATCATGTTCTTCACGCACCATCATGTTCTTCACGCACCATCATGTTCTTCACCCACCATCATGTTCTTCACGCACCATCATGGTCTTCACGCACCATCATATTGTTCACGCACCATCATGTTCTTCACACACCATCATGTTCTTCACACACCATCATATTGTTCACGCACCATCATGTTCTTCACACACCACCATGTTCTTCACGCACCATCATATTGTTCACGCACCATCATGTTCTTCACACACCATCATGTTCTTCACGCACCATCATGTTCTTCGCACACCATCATGATCTTCACGCACCATCATGTTTTTCACACACCATCATGTTCTTCACGCACCATCATGTTCTTCACGCACCATCATGTTCTTCACGCACCATCATGTTCATCACGCACCATCATGTTCTTCACGCACCATCATGTTCTTCACGCACCATCATGTTCTTCACGCACCATCATGTTCATCACGCACCATCATGTTCTTCATGCACCATCATGTTCTTCACGCACCATCATGTTCTTCACGCACCATCATGTTCTTCACGCACCATCATGTTCTTCATGCACCATCATGTTCTTCATGCACCATCATGTTCTTCACGCACCATCATGTTCTTTATGCACCATCATGTTCTTCATGCACCATCATGTTCTTCATGCACCATCATGTTCTTCATGCACCATCATGTTCTTCATGTACCAGCATGTTCTTCATGCACCATCATGTTCTTCATGCACCATCATGTTTTTCACGCACTATCATGTTCTTCATGCACCATCATGTTCTTCACGCACCATCATGTTCTTCATGCACCATCATGTTTTTCACGCACCATCATGTTCTTCACGCACCATCATGTTCTTCATGCACCATCATGTTCTTCACGCATCATCATGTTCTTCATGCACCATCATGTTCTTCACGCACCATCATGTTCTTCACGCACTATCATGTTCTTCATGCACCATCATGTTCTTCATGCACCATCATGTTCTTCATGCACCATCATGTTTTTCATGCACCATCATGTTCTTCATGAACCATCATGTTCTTCACGCACCATCATGTTCTTCATGCACCATCATGTTCTTCATGCACCATCATGTTCTTCATGCACCATCAGGTTCTTCATGCACCATCATGTTCTTCGTGCACCATCATGTTCTTCACGCATTATTATGTTCTTCATGCACCATCATGTTCTTCATGCACCATCATGTTCTTCACGCACCATCATGTTCTTCACGCACCATCATGTTCTTCATGCACCATCATGTTCTTCATGCACCATCATGTTCTTCATGCACCATCATGTTCTTCACGCACCATCATGTTCTTCTACTCACACCATCATGTTCTTCACGCACCATCATGTTCTTCGCGCACCATCATGTTCTTCATGCACCATCATGTTCTTCATGCACCATCATGTTCTTCACGCACCATCATGTTCTTCATGCACCATCATGTTCTTCATGCACCATCATGTTCTTCATGCACCATCATGTTCTTCACGCACCATCATGTTCTTCACGCACCATCATGTTCTTCACGCACCATCATGTTCTTCATGCACCATCATGTTCTTCATGCTCCATCATGTTCTTCATGCACCATCATGTTCTTCATGCACCATCATGTTCTTCATGCTCCATCATGTTCTTCATGCACCATCATGTTCTTCACGCACCATCATGTTCTTCATGCACCATCATGTTCTTCATGCACCATCATGTTCTTCATGCACCATCATGTTCTTCATGCACCATCATGTTCTTCATGCTCCATCATGTTCTTCATGCACTATCATGTTCTTCACGCACCATCATGTTCTTCATGCACCATCATGTTCTTCATACACCATCATGTTCTTCATGCACCATCATGTTCTTCACGCACCATAATGTTCTTCACGCACCATCATGTTCTTCACGCACCATCATGTTCTTCATGCACCATCATGTTCTTCACACACCATCATGTTCTTCACGCACCATCATGTTCTTCACGCACCATCATGTTCTTCATGCACCATCATGTTCTTCACGCACCATCATGTTCTTCACGCACCATCATGTTCTTCATGCACCATCATGTTCTTCATGCACCATCATGTTCTTCATGCTCCATCATGTTCTTCATGCACCATCATGTTCTTCATGCACCATCATGTTCTTCATGCTCCATCATGTTCTTCATGCACCATCATGTTCTTCATGCACCATCATGTTCTTCATGCACCATCATGTT
>NC_091301.1:57782341-57799841 GCF_038502225.1 Cherax quadricarinatus | reverse complement strand
GTCCTGGGACCTTGATCACTTCTAACATACAGAGGTAGAAAGACATTATATATATATAATGTCTTTCTACCTCTGTATGTTAGAAGTGATCAAGGTCCCAGGACCGAAACGTTTTCTAATAAATATGTTATAGTGTTTGCTTACGTGTCTTTCTAAACTAACTTGTCGGATATTAACAAGGTCTTGAGGATATCTCTAAAAGAGAGAACCCGCAGTAATGGATTTAAATTAGATAAGTTTAGATTTAGAAAGGACATAGGAAAGTATTGGTTTGGAAATAGGGTAGTTGATGAGTGGAACAGTCTACCTAGTTGGATTATTGAGGCTAGGACTTTGGGTAGTTTCAAATTTAGGTTGGATAAGTACATGAGTGGGAGGGGTTGGATTTGAGTGGGACTTGCACATCGGAGCTTGTTTCTTGGGTGGCATTGAAAATTGGGTTGGTCAAATGTTTGTTAGTGGGATGAATTGTAAAGGACCTGCCTAGTATGGGCCAACAGGCCTGCTGCAGTGTTTCTCCTTTCTTATGTTCTTATGTTCTTATGTATTTATTACCAAGGTTTATACCATCATTATTCCTAAACTAGTCTCATACAAAGCAGGGACTGATAACCTCAAAAATTCCTTCTTCAGTGTTGATGGACTGACCACATCAACTTTACCTCACCAGTCCTTGTGTTAGCTTCACATTTTAGCCTCTATGTCTGACTGATGAAATCTAAGATTAATTTATAATTGTCGAGGGTTTCGGGGGTCATCACCCCCGCTGCCCGGTCTGTGACCAGGCCTCGCGGTGAGTCAGGGTCTGATCAATCAGACTGTTACTGTTGGCCTCATGTAAATCATTTTTCGAACTACAGCCTGGCTGGTCAGGTACTGATTTTAGGTGACTGTCCAGCGCCTTCTTGAAGACAGCCAGGGGTCTATTGATAATCCCCGTTATGTATGCTGGGAGGCAGTTGAACAGTCTTGGGCCCCTGACACTTACTGTGTTGTCTCTTAGCGTGCTCGTGACACCCCTGCTTTTCATTAGGGGGATGTTGCACCACATGATGAGTCTTTTGCTATCGTAGAGAATGACTGTCGTGTGCAAATTTGGTATTAATCCAAACCATACCCCCGGCCGGGATTGAACCCGCGGTCATAGAGTCTCAAAACTCCAGACCGTCGCGTTAGCCACTAGACCAGCTAGCCACAATAAGATTCATCCAACTAGGTATATTTCTACACCATAGGAAGGTTAGCACAGGCACCTCTGTGACCACAAATGCAAGTTTTTACAGACGAATCTCCAGCTAGCGTGGCCGTGACGAACTCTAGCTCAAGTCCCTTCACTGCCGTCAACATGACTCAAAAAATCGTAATGACACGATTGCAAACAAACCATACCCCCGGCCGGGATTGAACCCGCGGTCATAGAGTCTCAAAACTCCAGCCCGTCGCGTTAGCCACTAGACCAGCTAGCCACAAAAAGTTCGTCACGGCCACGCTAGCTGGAGATTCGTCTGTAAAAACCATCATTTGTGGTCACAGAGGTGCCTGTGCTAACCTTCCTATGGTGTAGAAATATACCTAGTTGGATGAATCTTATTGTGGCTAGCTGGTCTAGTGGCTAACGCGACGGGCTGGAGTTTTGAGACTATGACCGCGGGTTCAATCCCGGCCGGGGGTATGGTTTGTTTGCAATCGTGTCATTACGATTTCTTGAGTCTAGGATTTTCCAAATATATATATTATCATGTATCTTTCTCTTCTGCTTTCCAGGTAATACATGTCAAGGAACTTTAACTGTTCCCAGTAATTTAAGTATTTTGCCGTATTCAAGTGTGTAGTGAAGGTCCTCTGTATATTCCCCAGGTCAGCAATTTCGCCTGCCTTGCAAGGCGCCGCTAGTGGACAGCAATATTCCAGCCTAGAGAGAACAAGCGATTTGAAAAAAAAATCATAATGGGCTTGGCGTCCCTAGTTTTGAAGGTTCTCATTGTCCATTATATCATTTTTCTATCAGATGTGGTAGACATATTGTTGTGGTCTTTGAAAGTGAGATCCACTGATATTATCACTATCAGGACTTTTACAGTAGTTTTTCGTTCTATTGTATGGTTTAAATTTGTTTTATACTCCTATATAGTTTTAATTTCATCAAGTTTTCCATATCAGGGTTTCTGAAATTTCTCTTCATTGAACTTCACATTTTTTTTGCGACCCATTTGAAGATTTGACTGATGTCAGCATGGAGTCTGGCAGTGTCTTCGGTGGATGACACTGTCATGCAAATTCGGGTGTCATCCACAAAAGAAGACACGGTGCTGTGGCTTATATCCTGTGTATGTCAGATATGAGGATGAGGAACAGGATGGGAGCGAGTACTGTGCCTTGTGGAACAGAGCCCTTCACTGTTGCCGCCTCAGACTTTACTCTGTTTACTAATATATTTTTTTGTGTTCTATTTGTTAGGAAGTTTTAGATCCATCTACCAACTTTCCCAATTTGAGGATATTTCTCAGCAATGATTTTTAAGCTTGGGTGACCCATGGACAGTGTTACATAGGACATTCTCAGATTTTGTTTCCGGGTGACAACCGGAGAAAATCTCAGCTCAACTTTGAAATTTAGACATTGTTGTACCCAACTTAGAAGTTGTGTTCTTAACAGAGTTTGTAGTTGCCATTTTGACACTTTCAGTCTCAAAATGGTATAGTATTATTATACATTTTTGCATTATTTTGCCTTGGTGCTGGTGAGGAGCTCTTGATCCAAGACATTTAGCTTACCCTCCCTTCCCTGTATCGAATCTGAGTGCGCCACATTCCTTTGACGGTGTATGAACCTTAATGGTTTAGCACTTTCCCATGATTAAAGTACAGCAATTGTGGACAATATCAGCCTTTAATGGCCGAGTCATACTGTGAAGTGGCTGAAAAAATATCTCGACTTCAGGCTGTGTAAGAGCACATTTTGTTGGAACCTTTGCAGTAACTAGAGAATGTTTTTTTTTGTGATTACCATTAATTAAAACACAAGCCGTGTTAAATCAGGAGAAATATTCCTTGATTTAAAGTTTTGTAAGTTTAATCACTCGACAGGTTTTAAGAGGTACCTGAGTTTCCCTGTATTACGAACACAGGTACAAAATGGCCCGTGAGGCCTAGTAGTAATGGAGCAAATAAAACTTCCTTTCATCAGATGATATATACAAGTATGTATACGATATGTACAGATGGAAGAGTAAGTGGACATCACGATGACAGATGGCAAAGCAGAAGCCAGAGAGAGTGCACCGTGCTCAACCAGCAGGTAGGCAAGTCTGTCAATCCTTACCACAAGTGAATCACGTTGTTTTAGTTTTGGCGGACTTGCAAGTGATTGGCCAACGAACCAAGGTACTGATTGAACGATAGGTACCCTATTGATCGTTCAAACCTTAGCACCTAGTTCGCTGGTTGGGAGGCAGCCTATATGGGAGTGTGACACATGCCGAATAAATTGTGACATATGCCGAATAAATTGCAGAGGTCTGAGCAAAGCTCAGACCTCTGCAACACAATTGTCTTCAAAGATTTGTTAAATTATACCATGAATTAAGGAAAGATCCAAGATGTCACCTTACGAAAGCAGACAAAGCAATTGCAATAGTAATTATGGAATGCCCCTTAAGTTCCATTAACCAGCCTCATAACAGGAAAAATCGTCATTCATGATGCAAAGAAATTCACTTCCAGTTTATTCTGGGCTACTTTAGGTGCAATGTTTGTTTCCACTTTTAATTATTTATTTAAAACTGTTTACGAAAATAATGTTGAAGTTAGTGTTACAGAGAGAGTTCAGTGTTATGAGTTAGATGCAATGTATACATGACTCAGAAAATCCAAATAACACGATTGCAAAACAAATCTTTGATGAATCTTATTGTAGCCAGTTGATCCTATGGTAACCACATTGACCTGTGACTTTTAGGACTCACTTGCCATGGGTTAAAACCTCACCTGTTCCATGAATTCACTGCATACTTCTCAGCCCTTGTCAACAATGTTTTATTGCTTGCTTCAAATGGATATTTATCTGTTCATATGAGCAATATTATAAGACTAATTGCAATAAAGTTTTTCGTAACTCTTTAGGCAATATTTTATGAAATGTTGGGATGTGTACTTCTCATCTCCTCATAGCAATATTTACTCAGCTTGACATCATTTTATATTTCTCAGATAATGTGAACAATACTCTCCTCACCTGCCACAAATATAAACTTCTCAGCTCTTGTGAAGGGCATTTTATGAGTAATTTTCAAAGTGTAACTTTAAGCTTTTCTGAGTGTGGTCTGTTACACTTTATTGTCATGCTCTCTCGACCAGTGAACTTCATTGTTATGCTCTCCCGACCAGTGAACTTCATTGTTATGCTCTCTTATTACAAAAAAGTAATTTTTAAAAGGAAGAGAGAGATGTTAAGATTTACTTCTTTTGTAATAAAGAGTTCGGGATACATAAATACACACATTAATATAAATTAATCTTTAATATATAAAAATCAACTATCTTTGGTCTAGAGGTATTTGAACTATGATAATAATAATATGTACATGTTACTATAATAAATTATAATCAGCATTTTACTAAAATATAATTAATAAATAACCCTACACAGGGTACAATTCTTGACACTACTGTGTCACTATATATATATATCTCTATGCTAAAATAATAAATTATAAATAACATTTTTATAATAATAAATTACAATCAACTGCCTCTCACGACACGAGGTCAGTCACACGACACTGTTCAGTGTACACTACAACCAGGCCATCTTCAGTGTCCCACGACACCCTTTTCATCTCAGTGTTCCACTACGGTCCTGTGCATATCTCAGTGTTCCACTCCATCGTACGTCCCTCAGTGTCACACTACGGTCCTGGCCCAGTTCAGTGTAACACTCCAACCTTTTCTTCATGTAATGTCCCACTAAACAGCATCTGACGACTCCGGCCCACAGTTGATCAACGTAGACGGTGAGTCCACAGACATCACCGGTAGTCCAGTAAATCCTCTCCAAAGACGGTTGACACACCGCTAGCCGAACACCATGCTGCAAGCTCACTGAATGCGGCCGTCAAGTAACTGAGGCCAACAGACTCAGTGAGCTGCGGTGAGCGGTTCTTCTAACGCCAGTAGATAGGTACGATTCGGTGGTCAGGTACCTACTGCATAGACGTGTACCCTGAGGAGTTCAGGTACTTAATGTTGAAGCCAGTAGACGTGTACCCTTCGGTGGTCAGGTACCTACTGCTTAGGTGTGTACAGCGAGGCGCTCAGGTACATAATATTTCTAAAGCCAGTAGACGTGTACCCTTCGGTGGTCAGGTACCTACTGCTTAGGTGTGTACAGCGAGGCGCTCAGGTACATAATATTTCTAAAGCCAGTAGACGTGTACCCTTCGGTGGTCAGGTACCTACTGCTTAGGTGTGTACAGCGAGGCGCTCTGGTACATACTGTTACTAAAGCCAGTAGACGTGTACCCTTCGGTGGTCAGGTACCTACTGCTTATGTGTGTACAGCGAGGCGCTCAGGTACATAATATTTCTAAAGCCAGTAGACGTGTACCCTTCGGTGGTCAGGTACCTACTGCTTAGGTGTGTACAGCGAGGCGCTCTGGTACATAATGTTACTAAAGCCAGTAGACGTGTACCCTTCGGTGGTCAGGTACCTACTGCTTAGGTGTGCACCGTGAGGCACTCAGGCTCTTACTGCTCTAAGGCCGGCTCAGCAGCCCCCACATTGGGTTTGATGACGCACCCAGTGGTACTGCCGGCCGGCAGGTTAACTATTTAACCGCTAGTTTGGCAGGGGCCGCAACATCTCTCGACCAGTGAACTTCATTGTTATGCTCTCTCGACCAGTGAACTTCATTGTCATGCTCTCTCGACCAGTGAACTTCATTGTCATGCTCTCTCGACCAGTGAACTTCATTGTTATGCTCTCTCGACCAGTGAACTTCATTGTCATGCTCTCTCGACCAGTGAACTTCATTGTTATGCTCTCTCGACCAGTGAACTTCATTGTCATGCTCTCTCGACCAGTGAACTTCATTGTCATGCTCTCTCGACCAGTGAACTTCATTGCCATGCTCTCCCGACCAGTGAACTTCATTGCCATGCTCTCCCGACCAGTGAACTTCATTGCCATGCTCTCCCGACCAGTGAACTTGCAATTCGGAATATAAGAGTTCTGAGGCCCTACTGCTGTATTAATTGCTAAGTTCAACCTCCGAGGTAATGTTCTGCAAACATTAACTGATGCTGGTCTGGTACACTCATACCTACTCTTAAATTCTGAAGTGTAACCTGCTGTTTTGAGCGAGTCTTTGCTCTCTGTGTTATTGTTATATTGCTGATTAACTTTGTAGTAAATACTGTATATAGTGGTGAAGGGATATATCGGAAAAGAAAAAACTATCCTTATGTGTTTGTCATGCCTCTGTGTGTCTAATTGCTCTTTGAATGGTGACTTTGGCTACAGCCAGGTAGAACATCCCTTAAATTCGCTACTTGCGTTCGTTTTAGTGAGCAATACTCTCACAGTGGCTCTCAGTAGTGAGCAATACTCTCACAGTGGCTCTCAGTAGTGAGCAATACTCTCACAGTGGCTCTCAGTAGTGAGCAATACTCTCACAGTGGCTCTCAGTAGTGAGCAATACTCTCACAGTGGCTCTCAGTAGTGAGCAATACTCTCACCGTGCCCTCAGTAATGAGTAATACTCTCACAGTGACTCTCAATAGTGAGCAATACTCTCACAGTGGCTCTCAGTAGTGAGTAATACTCTCACCGTGGCTCTCAGTAGTGAGAAATACTCTCACAGTGGCTCTCAGAAGTGAGCAATACTCTCACGGTGCCCTCAGTAATGAGTAATACTCTCACAGTGACTCTCAATAGTGAGCAATACTCTTACAGTGGCTCTCAGTAGTAAGCAATACTCTCGAAGTGAGCAATACTCTCATAACTAGTATTAAATAAATACTCCTCATCTCGTATGAGAAATATTTTCATACATTACTAGCTTAACATCCTCCATTAACTTAAGTACCTTCCATCTCCTCAACATCTCTGGGATCTTCCTTTCATTTCACCTAACTCTTTACGTTTAATTTTTAAAGAACATTTTAAATTCTCCATTACCTAGTTTTGACTCTAAATTTTCCAATATTTTCACTAAACAAGTTAATGAACAATGAAATCGAATTTTCGACTTGACTCAGTAAATAATCCATACACGATAAAACGTTGTTAACAGTGTGTACATCGTTAGTATGTACCTACTTATATATATACATGTATATATATATATATATATATATATATATATATATATATATATATATATATATATATATATATATATATATATATATATATATATATATATATATATATATGTATATATATATATATATATATATATATATATATATATATATATATATATATATATATATATATATATATATATATATATACATATATGTCGTGCTGAATATGTAAAACTGGTCAGTTAGCAAGAACTCATTTAAAATTAAGTCCTTTCTAAATTTTTCTCCTATACGTTTAATAACATATTTTTTTCATTAACGTTTATGTAAAAAAATTTAATTTTGCTCCAAAAGAATCTTAGAAAACTTACCTAACCTTATTATAACAAGATCAATTTATTTTAGCCTAACCCAACTAAATATAATTTAGATTTGTTTACAGTAATTTAATACTAAACAAACACAGTGAATTTCTTTTTTCATTAGGTTCAGAATGATTTGGGCGAAATTATTGCATACACAAAGTTTCACTTGTCCTATATGGCAAGATGAACGTTGCTATTTAAGCAAAGATCGCAAATTCTGCCTATTCGGCAGAATATATATATATATATATATATATATATATATATATATATATATATATATATATATATATATATATATATATATATATATATATATATATAATTTATTTAAAGACAAAAATACATTGGCCAAACATTCACAAAAATACAACAGAAAGCAAAACAACATAGGTAACTCAGAGCTACATCTCGAATACTTCTTCCAGCTCCCCTCCAGTGGGCCGCGTACCCAGAATGCTGCAGGCATTTCCTCTCTGGATCGCAACACTGAGTCTCTGAAAGAGAAAGCTGGTCGCCCTGTGGTCCTTGGTTTCTATGATGAGCTTTTCACCCAGCTCTTTGAGGAACTTTAGAGCACACTTGCCCCATGCTCCAAATGTCTCCGACCCTATTGGAATGAAGTTATAGCAAGGGGGAAGGTCTTCATATTTTCGGATCTTCTGGGTCTCCCTGTGGCTGGCAGCTCCACCCCCTTCCACTACGGAGTATGGCAAGTAGGTGTCTGCCAATGTGGCAGCACAGGTGTAGTCCCAGGCAATCTGCTTTCCATCCTTCCAGGGTAGCATAGTGGCTCCATCAGGACGCTTTTGACTTCCGTCAGACCTCTGCACTTGGGGTTCCCGTTGAGCTGGGCAACGGGCTGTGGCGAGGCTTCTCTTTATGATGTCATTGACCTCCTCATGCCTGGCATACTTCCCTTCTGCTGTGTGACACACAAGACCATGAAGTCCGAATTGATCAGCTGTCGCCCTGCCGCAAATACACCTATATATAATCGGCACCACCAGGGCCTCAGCGCGGCCATCCAGAGGGGAAAATGCTTCCTGCATTCTGGGCTCGCGTCCAACTTCGGAGGAACTAGAGGAGATGGATTGACCTCATCGCTTTATTGCCGTGAGGTTGTGCTGCGCACACGCTCCTGGTTGAGAGGCCTTCCTGCGCAGATTGATTTTCACAAGATGGCGCAGACTATCAGAAGGCGCGTCAACACTGTGTGCTTTGATTTAGTGCGGGGTGTAATTACGCCTCAGTCCGCACAGGTGCTTCTACCTTTGATTATTCGCGACACATACGGCATTGCTGATCAAGATTTGTATGGAGTATCGCTCAACGGGGCTTACCGAATATTCGTTAAGCTACGATCGACGGCAGTGTATGAGCGCCTGGTGGAGCAGTATCAAGATGGCTGTGTGGACGTAAACTCGGCAATACGAGTTCGTTTAATTGACGTGTCGCGACACTACACTTGGGTGAAGGTACGCAACGTGCCTTTCGAAGCTGACGAGGCAGATATACGGAACGTTTTTGAACGTTATGGTACTGTGCATCTGGCAATGGCAGGTACCTGGGTGGATGGGGCGTACGCCGGCTGGCCGGAGGGTACGTTCAACCTAAAGATGACGCTGAGGCATCCCATCCCGTCGTTTGTCATCCTGGACGACTTTAGGACGCAAGTGATGGTGTATTACGCAGGGCAGCGCAAGACCTGCAGGCTATGTGGTGCTTATGACCATATGGCAGCACAGTGTGAGAGGCAGCAGCAACGACAGGTTGCAGACAGAAGGACGGAGCGAGGGCCTGACCCGAAGGCGGGGCCTGCCAGCGGGACGCCTGTAAAGGGCCATAGTTCGTCTTGGAGCGAGGAGGTGGAGAGAGAGTTCCCGACGGTGGGGTCGAGCCCATCAATGCCTGTAGAATCTACAGTCTCCGTTTTGGTGGAAGGGGAGACCAAGTTGAGTGGAGGAGAACGAGCAGAGGATGTGGCTCTGGAGCAGTTGACGGAAAAGTTTTTGGAGACGAAGAGAGCTGGAGATGATATACAATCGGTGGTGGGACCTGAGGAGAGTGAGGACGAGAGGAGAGACAGCCAGCTGACTGCAGGTGCCTCTTCTACGGGAATGGTGACCGTGGTCGAGGTGGCGGCGGAGGTGCATTGTGAGGCATCCCCCGACCAGACCATGGATGCAGAGAGTGTTCGGCGGAAGAGGGCGGCAACGCACTCTGATTCCGATGATGTCTTGACCCCGGCGCAAAGACCGGGGAAGAAACCGTGGGCTGATGTGGTGAGTGGAGGCGCCACAGGTGTGTCCGGTCAGGTGTTCGACCGGGGAGGGAATAGAGCTCACTGTGGTGAGCATGGTGGGAAAAATAAGAAGGCTGGTGACGTGTCTATGAAAGGAGTTACAGGGCAGCGTGCAAAACCCTTCAAGAAGGTTTCAGGTGTATGACTGTGAATGTAAATGGGTTGTGTATGAATGTGAAGCGTTTGTGGCTCCAGGGGTTTCTGAGGCGTCATGCCATAGATATTGTATTCATGCAGGAGCATAACTTTAAGGCGGGTCGGGATTTGAATGTGGACGGATATCGTGTGTTTGTGGCATATTCGGACCGTTTGAAAGGTGGGGTTGGAATTCTGATTCGGGAGACAAGCCCGTTTGTTGTAATTAGATGTGAGGGAGGGGAGGAGGGTAGGGTACTCCGGGTAGATGGATGGTGGAGAGGTGAGCGACTGGCAGTGGTTTGTGTGTATGCGCCGGCGGAGCGTGATGTACGGGTGAAGAATGAATTTGTGCGTGATGTTTTGGTTTATTATTTGAGATCTCTTCCCTCGGTAACAATCATGGGCGGTGATTGGAATTGTATAGTACGTAGAAAGGATGTGGAGCCACGGGGGGCAGGGTGTTTTTTGGTTAGCCTAAGGGATCTTTTGCTGGGCGTGGGGTTAAGGGATGTTATTGGAGGTGGGGACCTAATGGTTGAGCATACGTTTCATAGACAGGGATACGCGGCCAGGCTCGATAGGTTATATGTGACGAGAAGTGTGCGAGTGATGTGTGTGCGTACGGTGGAAGCTGTTTACACGGATCATAGAGCTGTTTATACGGACTTGACTTGGGCCAGCTTACCTAAGAGGTATCCAGGGTATTGGAAGTTAAATGTGAGACTTCTTGGGGTGGAGGAGGCGGGGTTAGATTTTAGGACAATGTGGGAGAATTTGTGGGGAGAGGGTAGGGATGTGGGTGACTTGCTGGGGTGGTGGGATGGGGTAGCTAAGGAGAGGATCCGGCGGTTTTATGTGCGATGGGGAAAGTACCAGGGTTGGATGACGTACGGGTTGCAGCAGTATTTCGAGGGTAGGTTGCAAAGTTGTTATGAGAGGGGCGGGCAGGCAGGGCAGTATCCCATGGAGGAAATCGAGTTGTTAAAAGGAAGGATTCGTAATTTGCAGAATGATAGATTTGATGCGGTGAGAGTGCAGGGTGGAATTGAAGAGGCGGTGTGGGGTGACCGACCATCGGCCTGTGTGTTAAGGGGACAGAGGCAGCGACGTATGGCTATGGAAATTGATAGGCTGGTGGTACATGAGGACTTAGGTGGATATAGGGCGGGACATGAGTTAAGAACAACGGAGGCAATGAGTGATTACGTTGATAGGTGGTTTGGAAAAAATTTACTGAGTGTAGGGGTGGATGAGGAGGCTTTCGGGAGGTTGGGGGAGAATGTATCTTGTGTGCTAAGTAGCAGTGATCGCATGGCGTTGGGGGGGGATATTGAAGAAGGGGAGGTGTGGAGGGCTTTGGAGGGGATGGCACGTGGTAAGGCTCCAGGTCTGGATGGCTTGCCCTGCGAGTTTTATGTGAGCCATTGGAATGTGTTGAAGTCCTTCTTAGTAGAACTAATGAATACGATGAAAAGGGAGGGGAGGATGGGCAGGTTGCAAGGAACTGCGGTTGTGGTTTTAGTGCCAAAAGGTAAGAAACAGGACACGGTGCGGGACTTTAGGATAATATCATTGCTGTGTGCTGATTATAAGATTTTTGCAAAAATTTTAGGAAATAGGATGAAGTGTGTGGTGGATAGAGTGGTTGCGAGAGGACAATATGGCGTGTCTGGGAGGACGATGTATGACGGGCATAGTATTATAAAGAATTTTGTGGAAGGGTCGGGAGGGGAGCAGGGGGGGGGTGTCTTAGCGTTAGATTGGCAGGCGGCGTATGATAGTGTAGAACGTGAGGTGTTGTGGTATATATTAAGGAGGCAGGGTTTTGGGGAGGAGGTGGTACGTTGGGCAGAGACATTGTATACAGGTGTGGGAGTGTGTGTACAAGTAAATGGGAAATTGGGGAAGTGGGTATCCATGGGTCGGGGTATTAGGCAGGGTTGTCCCCTGTCTCAATTGTTGTTTGCCTGTTTAACAGACCCTTTCTATAGAAAGGTGGAAGCGTGTATGGAGGTGGATTGGGGAGTAGGAAGTGGAGTGCAGGGAATAATAGGGTATGTGGATGACACGACAATACTCGTGCGAACGCAGAGGAGTTTACGTGCGGTTGGAGATGTTATTGATAATTTCGCGGGGGTTACCGGGTTAAGAGTTAATGTGGAAAAATCAAAATTACTGGTCTTAGGAGATTGGGTGGGAAGAGAGAGTTGGGGAAGGAATGTACGCTGGAATATGGTGGACAGGATAAAAGTGTGTGGAATAGTGTATATGCGTAGTGCGAGAGAGGCGAGGATGGTTAATTCTGGACTTGTTGTGGATCGAGTGGTGGGGCGATTGGATGGGTTGAGACCAACTCATTTGACAGTACATCAGCGTGCGATTGTTGTGAATGTGTTGTTATACAGTAAAGTCTGGCACGTGGCTGCGGTATATCCGTTAGCAGGTCCGGATGTTACGAGGCTGTTAAAGAGGGTTTTCCATTTTCTTTGGGGTTCCGGGTGTGAATGGTTGAGTAGGAGTGTGGTTACTTTACCGGTCAACAGAGGAGGATTGGGGTTGATTGATTTACGGTTAAGAGTCAAGTGCATTTATTTGAAGTGGGGGTTACGCCGTGTGCGGGGTCATGCAGGGAGGGGCGTGAATGGCTTGCATGAAGAGGTGCGAATGTGGTGGGGAGGGTCGGAGATGAAAGTGTGTGAAGACGTGTTGCGGGCGTTGCTGCATGTACGGGACCCTAATAAAGTTCGAGTGGGTGTTTTAGAGCGTGTTGTAAGGGCGAAGGTAGTCGTGAAGGCTGAGAGTATCTACCCTATGTATGCGTGGAAGGATATATGGGAAAGATTACGGTTGATGCGCGTGCGTCCAAATGTGCGAGAGGTATTTTTCCGTTTTCTCCATGGTATACTGCCGTCGGGTGCTGCACTTAAGGAAAGAGGGTTGATGGTGGAGGGCGCGTGTCGGGTGTGCGGGGATGAGGAGACTGCGTTTCATGTAGTGTATTTTTGTGATAATTTGGGGAGTATCAGGGAATGGATGGGTAAGGTTCTGAGGACAGTGGGAGGAGGCGGGATATTAGTATTGAGGGCGTTAAGTTTGGACGTGGGAGGCGTCGAGGCGCCTGTGCAACGTGCAATCACGTATATAATTGCGGATTTTGTTTTTGTATCCTGGGCAATGAGAAGGAATGGGGATTGGGAGGTGCGCAAAAGGGTGTTGGCGGGGACCATTTATAGAACGTTGTGTTATAATCGGGAAATATATGGAAGTCGCTGGGACCAGGCTTTTTCAGCAGGGTACCGTAGTATGAGTGTGAGAGCATTGTTAACGTTGTGAAAGGGGGGGGAGTGAATTTCAGGGGATGGAACGGGCTTGTCTCCGGGGTTGGGTATGCACAACGGCTGGTTTACTGTGTGTATCTGTGTAATGCGTGGTTGAGGAAAATGTGGTTGTGTGAGTGGATGTGGTGGTGAAGTTATATGTGTTATAGATGTCTTAAGGCAGAGTCTACTGCCTTCTTTCTTTGTTGAAGTACTTGATGTACCTTTCGGCTATGGCCTGGCAAACAGGGTTTTGTGTGTTTGTACCGAGCATTTTATTGCTATGTTATATAATGTGTATAGCCTGTAGATGAGTGCGGAATGATTATGGCTTTTCTAGTTTTGTGGCTGACTCGTAAGACTTGTGTGTAAGGCGAGTATGTGTGACTGTAGGGAACTTATGTACTGGGAGTTAGGTAAGAGTATGTACTTTGTTTTATCATGAGATTGTGATGTAGGTTTTTTCGGTTATCGATTATTTGTGTTGGTTGTGAGTAACCGATATATTTATATATTTATCATACTATTCTTCTTATTGTATTGTATTGTGCATTGGCAATGTCCCAGTATATTATGTAAATAGTGTATACCCGAAGGGATTATGGTTTTATTTATATTATTGAACCTGCTACAGGGGTCACCTACATGTTATGTTCTTGTTGTTGTTCTTGTGTACATAGGGTTAAGATTGCCCATCTTCTTAATGTTATGTTTTGTCACAAGCGATATTTTCTAGTATAATTGTGTAACCTCTTGTGTTTGTTAATATTGTGTTTATTTGCTATTGTACGTTCTGAGAGATTGTTTCAAAATGTGTTTATATACAATGTGTATCAACCCTAGTTTAAGGGTTTTTATGTTAAGCTATGTATTGTATTTTAAATAAAATAAAAAAAAAAAAAAAAACTAGAGGAGATTCATAACCTTTGACATATTATACCAATGTATTCATGTTGTGTTTTCTATCAGTGTATTCTATCTATTAATAAAGTTAGCATGTAGCATAAAAATATGACCTATGTGCACCATTATTGTGTGTCTATCTGTATACCGTTAGTATTTCACTTTGTGCACCAATAACAATGCGTATATATCTGAACAATATTGCGTTACCGTATGTGCTAAAGTATGTACCACCACAATGTGTAATAACACTGACTGCAGCTTAGTGTGTACCGCAGAGTTCTTTTTGTTAACATTGTTCTAGTTAGAATTGGTACACTCTGCTGAATCACCAAGTAATGATGGTTGGCAACTGAGTCTCGGGAGGTATGGAGAGACAGTGATTTAAGGGATGAATGGAAAGTCTTATAAAGATGGATAGAAAGTGATTGAAAGGATGGATGGAAAGTGTTTATAAGGGTGAGCTGATCTAAGGATGAATATAAAGTGTATTAAATGATAGAAGAAAAGTGTATTGAAGAATTGATGGAAAGTGTATTAAAGGAAATTTTAAAGGAATATTAAAGAATGGATGAGAAGATGAACTATGAATGAAAAAAAGTGTAAAATAATGTTTGAAAGAACATCAAAAAATAGAAAGAAAGAGCATTAAAGAATGGATGAAAAGAGCATTAAATAAAGGATGATAAGAGTATTAAAGAATAGATGGATAGAGTATAAAAGAGAAATTGAAAGTCTGTAAAAGGAGTTTACCTGGAGTTTACCTGGAGAGAGTTCCGGGGGTCAACGCCCCCGCGGCCCGGTCTGTGACCAGTCATCAAATAAATATTATAAGATAGATGGTAAGGGTATTAAATGGTGGATACAGTGGGTAATAAATGGTGGATAGAGAGGGTATTAAATGGAAACTAGAGAGGATATTACAGGTTGACCAGAAAATGGGAATTAGATGATGTACGGAGAGAGCCTTGGAAAGGGAGAGAATGAAAGAATATTCAGTAATGGACTAATAAATGATGAACGGAAAATCTAAATGTATTAAAGACTGAGCGAAAACTCATAAAAGATACTAATATATACTAAAAAAATCTTAGTAAATCATTATAGATCAAAAACAAATGTTATTACGACATGTTCATACAGGAATTAATAGTCTCTCAGTGTCGGTAGGATAAAACTTGACATAACAATAATGACATCTTGGTGACGTAAGTCAAGACTTACGAAATCGTAATACCACGATGGCAAACTGGCCTGGAGTTTTAAGAGTCACTCACCAGGGGTTCAAACCCCAACCGTTCCGTGGTTTTATTTAATGTAAGTCAATGTTGCTCCACCTAAACAATTAACTGAGGTACTGAAATTACTGTTGATGACAAAGTCACTCCAACATCATGCACACACTTCACAATATTATTAATGACAAAGTCACTCCAACATCATGCACACACTTCACAATATAATTAATGACAAAGTCACTCCAACATCATGCACACAGGTATCAGTAAGTGTGTGCAAAAACGATGTCAGTTACGGATATAGAATATCTCGGCAACCATCTGTGTTACGTTTCCCAGGAACAACGTGTACACGTGTACAAATAAGAAGGCTATTTTTTTTCCTAGTCTACACCCACATTATAATGGTAGGTAGTGACTCGCACATGAATTACTGAGACAAAAAATCTCATAACTGAGAGAAATGAACTATCTTAGTGCACAATATATTGTGCACTGTAAGCTAAGATTTAGAGGACATGGAAAACATAATCTTTTGACACACTTGTACCGTGAGATCACTTAGTCTCTGTCACGGCTATGAAAACGGATTTTTATAGGCATTGAAATGTGTCCAGCCAGAGTCCCACACCAGGGAGGGAGACTTAGTAAGTGATGTAGTGTGTTTATGAAGCATTGACAGTGTGTGTGTGTGTGTGTGTGTGTGAGTGTGTGTGTGTGTGTGTGTGTGTGTGTGTGTGTGTGTGTGTGTGTGTGTGTGTGTGTGTGTGTGTGTGTGTGTGTGTGTCTGTGTCTGTATGTGTCTGTATGTGTCTGTGTACCCACCTATTTGTACTCATCTAATTGTGGTTGCAAGGGTCGACTCATAGCTCCTGGCCCCGCCTATTCACCGATCGCTACTAGGTCTTCTCTCTCCTTGATCCATGAGTATTTTCAAACCTCGTCATAAAACTGTGTATGATTCCTGCCTCCAGTACGTTACTTTCTAGGCTATTTCACTTCCTGACAACTCTATGACTGAAGAAATGCTTCCTAACATCCCTTTGACTCATCGGAGTCTTCAACCAACTTCCAATTATGACCCCTTGTTTCTATGTCCCATCTCTGGAACATCCTATCTTTGTCTACCCTCTCAATTCCTCGCAGTAATTTATATGTCGTTATCATAACTCCCCTAACCCTAATGTTCTCCAATGTCGTCAGGCCGATGTCCCTTAGCTTTTCATCGAAGAACAATTCTCTTTGCTCTGGGACTAGTCTTGTTGCAAACCTTTGCACTTTCTCTAATTTCTTGACGTGCTTGACCAGGTGTGGATACAAAACTGGTGCTGCATACTCCAAAAGGGCCTTACGTACGTAATATACAGAGTCTTGAACGATTCCTTATTGAGGTAACGAAATGCTATTCTTAGGTTTGCCAGACACCCGTATGCTGCAGCAGTTATCTGATTGATGTGCGCCTCAGGAGATGTTCTCGGTATTATACTCACCCCAAGATCTTGTTCCTTGAGTGAGGTTTGCAGTCTTTGGCCACCTAGACTATACTGTGTTTGTGGTCTTCTTTGCCCTTCCCCGATCTTCATGACTTTGCATTTGACAGGGTTAAATTCAAGGAGCTAGTTGCTGGACCAGGCTTGTAGCCTGTCCAGGTCTCTTTGCAGTCCTGCCTGATCCTCATCCTATTTAATTCTCGTCATTAACGTCACATCATCTGCAAACAAGGACACTTCTGAATCTGTCCCTTCTGTTATGTCATTCACATATACAAAAAACAGCACAGGCCCTAGGCCTGACCCCTGTGAACGCCCTCGCGTCACAGGCGCCCACTCTGACACCTCGTCACGTACCATGACTCGTTGTTGCCTCCTTGTCAAATATTCTCTGATCCATTGCAGTGCTTTTCCTGTTATGTGTGCCTAACCCTCTA